>NW_018227513.1:0-460 GCF_001263595.1 Phalaenopsis equestris
CTTTTGGATGTTTAAAACATAATGGGTTAATAGGTAGAAAACAACTTGTCACCTTTCATAATAAGGGTAAGAATGTAATTTTATAAATTATTGTGACTAGGAGGTAAACCTAATTGGATGATTCTAAGGTAGTGGGTTTATACTAAGAAGATAATAATTCACGTATTTGAAGTCCCTAATTGGTGATTAGATGATAAGTCTGATCTCTTCATATGAATTAAGTACCTCTAATTCAACATTTTGATGATTAAAAATCTACCCTGAGGATTGGATTTGAGGGCTTAGTAGTAAGTTAGGCTTAATATTTAATTTTGTTTAATGAGGTTTAGAAAATAGGAACATGATTTATTAATGAAATATTTTAAATAGTGCAAGCCCAACTTTATTTGTGGGCATGAGATCCTTAATTACTTAAGTTCGCCTCTAGGGCATCCATGTGCATAACCCTTGAATAAAACAT
>NW_018227514.1:0-313 GCF_001263595.1 Phalaenopsis equestris
GAAAATTCCTAACTTGACCAAGTTAAATTATAATCAATTTAAATTTTTACTGAAAGTAGAAGTAGACTAGGAAAGTCTTTGGACAAAATTTCATGATTTTTTGAATTCTTTGTGATTTATTAGAATTATTTTAAATTCTCGGCTATTTAATAAAAATAAAATATTTTAGGTGGTGAAAATTAAGTTTTATGTTTTTTAAAAAATCTCCCTAAGGTCAGAGAACTTAGAGGAGAAAATTTTATATTTTTCTGATTTTTCCTTGATTTATTGGAATTATTTCTAGCGAAAACTCATTTTTAGCCTTTTAAAAAAA
>NW_018227514.1:515-1710 GCF_001263595.1 Phalaenopsis equestris
ATCATTTTATTTTTAGAAAATACCCCTGATCACAAAGAACTCAAAGAACTAAGTTTCATTATTTTTTGAGTTATATTTTGATTTTTAAAAATCATTTAAATGTTAGGAGTGGTATTTATCTTTAAAAATCAATTTAAGTTATCAAATGAACTCAAAATATTTTGAAACTTTTATGATGAGTTATCTAGATCGTAAATCATAGTAGAGGTAAAAAATCAAGTGATTTAAATGTTTATATTTTTCAAAATTAATTATGTTAGTAATTTAGTATTTGTAAAATTTAAGGATATTTTAAATGACTTGACCAATGAAATTATTTTCAAAGGTTTCTCTGATCATGGTGGACCTTCCAAAATTTTCTTGGGATTTAATAACCAATATGCTAATTTCCATGATTATTTCAAGGAAATAATGTGAAATAACTTGAAAATTATGGGTCTCTGTACAGGGACCTTCTCTGACTCTCGAAAAATCGTAGAATACTTCCCTTGACAGAGGCTACAACATGTCATAATTTAAAGCCATGGTAATGTGTCAATATGCATGGAGAATCAAATGATTCCAAATAGTATTTAATTAATTAAAAATATATTATGCATCAAATAGACTTTAAAATTTTTCCACATTGTTCTCCTCTATTTACGGAGCAAGAGGGTAGTTTTATTTTATTTTTGTTATTTTTCTACACAAAGTTATGTATTTTTGAAATTTTGGGGTTTAAATAAAAAAGAAAATACCCCTATTTTTCTATTTAAACAGTGCGTGCCACCTCAACCTATGACGACTCCGAAAGCATGCGTGGCGCGCTCGGGTTGGACGCCGCTGTCCACGTAGCTTGCTGACTCGACCCGTTATTCATGTCCTGAATTGCTGTCGGCGCGATCTCCCCCGTCCATTTAATACACGCTCGATCGGACGACTCCCCGTCATCATCCCCGATGGGATGATCTCGTGCCCGCCCGGGATGATCTCGTGCCCGTCCACACTAAAACCTTAATATCTCGGCCTAGACTCAACCAAATCACTTCGGGTAGGACTAGACTCAACCAAATCACTTTGGGTTTGGTCCTATGGGCTCGATCAAGTGATACAAACATATCCATACGGTAACACCTTTTCTCTGAGAAGGGGAGCTTCAATCAGAGGTTCTCAGCACGTTTTTTGGGGTCCAAGAAGGCTAGGGATTGAGTCCCTG
>NW_018227515.1:0-1011 GCF_001263595.1 Phalaenopsis equestris
CGGGCAATATCTTGGATGTCCTTTCTTGTTGGCCTAGTCGGACTTCTTTGGCTTAGGTAACCTAAACTCGGGATTCTTAATCAGACTGCGGAACATCTTTTTTGTTGCTTCATCTTTAAAAGAATAGATCCCATTTGATCGAGTGTTCATGATTGGAACTTGTCTTTCATATGTCTGGTAAGGTCTCTGCTGAGATGCTGAATACTCTGACGAGGATGTTGGAAGGTTTGTTGACGTTGTTCTGTTTGTATTTGCAATTGTTGTTTTCCCGTGTTAACCACAACAACTGTCCCATAGTTCTTCTCGAATATCTTGGTTATCCCGGACTTCTCGGCCTTCTTATGAGAATCCATATGCTCGACTTCTTCTTACAGATTGCTAGCTTTATTGAGTAACTTCTTGAAAGACTTGATTGTAAGTCTCTTAAGCATGAAAGCTACTGGCCCATGATGCTCTTGAGTAAAATCTCAATCGCATGATGTTCCTGCAGCTGAGGTTCACATTTCATGCTAAGGTTTCTCCACCTAAAAATATAATCTACGAGAGTCTCATTAGGCTTTTGTCTTTCTACCACGAGATTTCCAATAGACACATGATGTTGCACTCTTGCAAATCTTTTTACGAACAACTGTTCCAACTCAACAAATGACTTGACCAACTTGTTGGGCAAGTTGGTATACCAAAAGCAACTCCTGACAAGCTAGTGACGAACTGCTGACAGAGTAAAGCTTCATTAGTTCTTGTGTTGCCACAATTGGCTCTGAAATATGCTAGGTGTTGTCTGGGATTTCCAGTCCCATCAAATATTTTGAAGTTCGGAGGTGTAAAACCCTTAGGAAATGGTACGGCATCGAATTCTTCCGGGTAAGGCCTACCTTTTAGAATAAATGCACCATCCTTAGAATGGGTTAAGGCTTTACGAACTTGTTTGACTATTTGTTTAAATTCATTTTCTGGTACGACGCTTTGAACAAAATACTTCTATGGTTGTTCATCAGAGGTGAACTCTTT
>NW_018227516.1:0-868 GCF_001263595.1 Phalaenopsis equestris
GGTTGACTGGTCAAAATCACGCTTAAATCTATATTTTTGCGATCTCGCCAATGGTGGGGTCGATGGCACCATCAGTGCACTCTATTATGTTTTGAACCTAAGTCTCGGGAATTTTTCGCCATCGGCGGCATCGAGGGCGCCGTCCGCGGGCTCTATTGATTATGTCCAAATTCCATATTTTTGTGATTTTGATCAATTATAAGCCTAAACAATATCTGTTTAATCTTTATAAACATAATTTTAAATAGTTAAATGATGTACTTAACACATATAAAATTTCACAAAACAAAACATAACATTTATATATAAATTCCAAGGAGTACAATAGACGTTACATAACACACCTAAACTTGGTATTTTCTCAACCTCAATACATTAATTCAGTGTCGTAATCCAAACCACAACACTCAAAACACTGAAAACAAAACATCCTATGCTTAGTCTCAACTATACAGAGATCTATAGCATAATTCTAAAGCAAAGCAAATATAAAGTTCAAATCTAAACACACATAAACATAAAGGCAGCATAGTAAATCTACTACTAGTCAGATTATGTGCTCGTTTCTCCACTGAGATCACCCATTGATTGCACATGAACGAAGCGATTGATTGCACATGAACAAAGAGGTTGTAGAAGGGTCGGAAAGGAAATTCTTCAGTTGAATCCATCTTCCTCGCACATAAACAACTCCTTGGTTGATTCCATGTAAATTTGCATAAAATTCTTTTACCACAGGAACTACCACGGCGGCAGTAGTTTAGCACAGCACTTCCCATCTTCGCCGCACTATCATTTCTTCAATATCTGTCGTGGTATTTAATCATTGATTCACAAATCCTTGTTCCTTAATTAATCTTTTCTTCGT
>NW_018227517.1:0-868 GCF_001263595.1 Phalaenopsis equestris
CTGATTCAAAGTAAAATTGAAATTATTAGATCAATCTTTTTTTTTTGAAAATAGTAAATCAGAGTTATCGAACTAATTTAAAATGTCATGTGTTTCAGAAAGCGTAATGTGTAGAAATTTATGTTATTTTGAAAAAGATTTGCAAGATTTATTTGCAAATATCATATAGAGTTTGTGACTCCATTGGGATATCACATAAAGGAAAATTGTGTAAAATGTGTGATTTTGTGGGGATGTAGACCGAATGGGGTCATACTGCACAAACAAGGAATCTCAAAATTAAGAAAACTTATTCGACAAATTTATTTTGTTTTGTTTTGTTCTGTTCATTGTTACGAACCAATGCATAGTTCAGCACAGTCATTTTCACAATATATCATGTATATATCTCAAAGATGAAAAGTACATTATGTTATTCACATAACTAGTACATCTATGAGTACATAATATAAAGTACAAAACAAGCTGTCCTCATATCGTTGTCTGCATATTTATACATTTGCATGTCTGCCAATAGAAGATCTTCTCGCAAACTGTGTTATGAGTTTCTAAACAAGCTGACCTTCTAGGCTGTTATTTTGAGATAGCCTAGTGGTGCAACGAGTTTATAACTCATATGAAAGATCTGGCTGAAATCAATATGGAGTTTTGTCGTCACTCATCTTTCTGAAAGTTATCAACACTCGACGGTGTCGGACTCCCGGAATACAATGTTTTGCTATATCGGCTCCATTTCCTTTCAGAATCAGAACGGAGCCTCGTCTTGGTAAGTAAATTTCAACAGATCCTTGAAATTTACCTGGACCGATTATCTCTATATCTGTATCAAACAATATACTGCTCTCCGATATGAAGGAGACCGTACAGA
>NW_018227518.1:0-564 GCF_001263595.1 Phalaenopsis equestris
AGTGACAGTGATTTTGTTTTAATTTCTGTAAATTTTCCGATAAAATTTATCATTGCTTATTTACACCTTCTCCGTGGGATTGATATTTGAGGCTTAAATAGAAAGTCCATTATTACTTGATAACAATACATATTCTTGCGTAGAATCCCATTATTAATTACCTATAATTACATATATTTTACACAAAAACTTGATCCCGATTTTCTTAATGTAAGGATTTATGAAGTTGACACCACTACAAAGCCAAAAACTTGATCCTTGTATAAAAAGTAAGTTATGTAAAATATATATAATTATAGTAAATTAATAATTGGATTCTATGCAAATATACGTATAGTTATCAATTAATAATGGAGTTTCTATTTAAGCCCCAAATATCTATCCACGGGGAAGGTGTAAATTAGCAATGATAAATTTTATCAAAAAATTTACAGAAAATCAAACGACATCACTGTCACTAATTTCGAATGCTGAGATATTAACCAAACTAAATTACTTAACTATTAGCAAAACTAAAATAGAAATTTTTAAATAACTACTAATCTACTAACTATGTTTATGTAA
>NW_018227519.1:0-2509 GCF_001263595.1 Phalaenopsis equestris
GGCATAAAATTTTTGAAAAAGGTATGGAAGTTTATCCAACAAAAATTCAAGTTATTATTGAAATGCCACCTCCTAAGAATGTGAAAGGAAAAAGAAGTTTTTAGGAAATGTTGGTTTCTACATACGTTATATTAAATTTTTTTCAAAAATTTCCAAGCCTTTATGTCAACTTTTAGAAAAAGATGCCAACTTTGATTTTAATGATGAATGCCTATATGCCTTTAACTTATTAAAAGAGAAATTAATCACTGCAACTATTTTTGTTTCACCGGATTGGACAAAACCTTTTGAATTAATGTGTGATGCTAGTGATTATGTTATAGGCACTGTTTTAGGATAAAGATATGACAAAATATTCATGGTTATTGTTTTAGGATAAAGATATGACAAAATATTCATGGTGATATACTATGCTAGTAAAAGCTTTAATGAGGCTCAAATTATATACACTACCACCGAAAATGAATTATTAACTATAGTGTTTGCTTTTGATAAATTTAGATCTTATCTTATTGGAACAAAATGGATTGTGCATACTAATCATTTTGCTATAAAGTATTTAATGATGAAGAGGGATGCAAAACAAAGAGTAATTAGATGTGTCCTTTTAATGCAAGAATTTGATTTTCAAGTTGTGGATAGGAAGAGTGCTGTTAATTTTATAACTCAGATAACTAATCATCTATTAAGGCTTGAACAAAAAAATGAAAAAGATTTAAATGATGAAGTTAATAAGAACTTTCTGGATGAACAATTATATGGGATTAATGAATGACAATTTCCATGCTATGCTGATATAGTGAACTACTTGGTTAGTAATATTTTACCTTATGAAATAGATTGTCATCATATTGAAAAGTTCAATTATGATTCAAAATTTTACTTTTGGGATGACCCTTATTTACATAAAAAATGTAAGGACTTGATTATTCGAAGATGTGTTCCATTAGAATAAACTCAAGGATTCATTCAAAAATCTCATAAATCAGATTTTAGGGGACATTTTGGAGTGGATAAAACTACATTTAGGATTTTACAATCTAAATTTTATTAGACTACTTTATTTAGGGAAATTAATAATTATTTAAAAATATGTGATCGATGTCAAAGAGTAAGCAATATTTCTAGAAAAGATGAAATGCCCCTAAATTTTACTCGAGAAGTTTAAATCTTTTATGTTTGGGGATTAGATTTCATGGGACCATTTGTACTATCTTTTGGAAAGATTTAGATTTTAATAGTTGTGGATTATGTTTCTAAATGGATGGAAGCAGTTGATTTACCTCATTATGATGCTAAAAGTGTAGTAAAATTTTTAAGAAAGAGTACTTTCATAAGATTTGAAATGCCATGAGTTATCATTACAGATGGGGGAAGTCATTTCAAGAGTAGAATGATTGAAACATTAACTAAAAAAATTGGGATTAAACATTACATTGCCACAACTTATCATTCTCAGACAAGTGATTTAATAGAAGTATCCAATTAAGAAATTAAAAGAATATTAGAAAAAATGGTAAATAAAAAAAAGATTGATTGGTCTGCTAGACTTGATAATGCTTTATGGGAGCATAGGACTTCTTAGAAAACACCTATAGGATTGACACCATATAGGCTAATATATGGAAAAGCATGTCACTTGCTAGTTGAGTCAGAACATAAAGCATACTGGGGGAACATAAAGCATATTGGGCAAGTAAAAAGTTTAATTATAATTTGAAAGATGTTGGAGAGAAGCGATTACTGCAATTAAATGAGCTTGATGAATTGAGAACTGAAACTTATGAGAATGACAAAATTTATAAGGGCAAAACAAAATTAGGCATGATAAAAAAATTCTAAAAAAGCATTTTGAGCTTGGGCAAGAAGAATTTCTTTGTAATTTGAGATTGAAATTATTTCCAGGAAAACTTAAATCCAGGTGGTCAGGACTATTTATTGTGGTAAGAGCATGACCATATGGAGCTGTTGATATTGAAGATTGATGCACAAAAATAATATACTATTTTAAGTACCCTTTTTATGCCTATTTTTTGTTATATTGTACTTTAAAGAAAGGTATTTTTGTGTTTTTGTTGTAGGTATACCATTTTTAATCATTTGAGACAAAAATGGCAAAATGAGCAAAATTTGGAGCAAAAACAACCAATTTTGGGGTTTGGCGCATAATGCGCCAAAATCCAGAGTGCTGGCGCATGATGTGCCAGATTTTAATGTGGTTCGAGATGAGTTTTACACAAGTTTTCAAAGGGACACTTGTTCTAAACACCACATGGAGTGATTCGAAACATTTAGACACTTTGCAAAGTTCTAATTTGAAGGGATTTGACTCTTAGATCAAAGAGACACATCTTTTGAATTCAAAGATTTGACTTTTGAATTTTGACTTTTGAATATTTGACTTTTGAATTTTGGAGGAAATTTGAAATTCTTTTCAGAGGAGGCAGTCCAAAATAAAATTAAGTTGGAGAAGAACTTCAAGTGGGGGGGGGGGGGGAAAAAGGGAAGG
>NW_018227519.1:2574-4477 GCF_001263595.1 Phalaenopsis equestris
TCATTACACTTCTAAGAGAGAATTGAGAGTGTTTGTAAAGAGAGAAAGACTTGGAGAGAACTTCTAGGGATTTGCTTGGGAAGGATTGTGAGATAAATTATATTTTTCATTTCTTTTGTTTGTAAACTTATTTTTACATATGAAGTCTGTGTTTATCGTATCCTTCTCATGAATTCTGAGTAGTCGTCTTTATCCTTCTCCCTACTTTGAATAAATGGTTTTGTGAAGAATTGATTTTATTTTCTACAATTTTAAATGTAGATAATTAGTGATGATTTGAACTCCGATCTTCATTTACTTTTCGATCTGACCAATTGAATTATTAAAATGTGTTGAGAAACATATGTTCTAGAAAAGAGATATGATTTCTACAACAAAGGGAGAATCAAATTTGATTTCATTGGAGAGTATGTCATCTCTGGGATTGAGTGCAAATGAATAGGAAAATATACTTCGTCAGATGTAGAATTGAAGATTTCTAGGGTGAGACTAAAGATTTTAAGGTGACAAAATACAATCCCCAATTTGGTTAAGTTGATTGGAAACTAATGTAAGCATGTTAGGAGCTCTGGAGTGATAGTTGATATCCTCCCAACCTAACCACGGAATTACAGACCAAACTCTGGATTAGTTAATGTTCTTTATAGCGTTCGGAAGAGGGTAGAGAATAGGATTGCTCCTATTTGGCACAAAATAGTTTTAAAATATATTTTTCCAATGATTTCAATTTCTTCACAAGCCATATTTTCATTGTAAATGGGAATGATGTTTTCTAACATGGGAATGGTGCTTTCTAATACTTGAACTTTTTGTCAACAAAAACCTTTGTTTTATTTCAGCAATTTTATTTTTGAAAGTTTAGCATCTAGTTTAAATTAGCTGTTGTAGTTGTACATCTGCATATTTAGTAACATTTCACTTGAGTAGTTTAACTTCAAACTTCATACTTTAATTTATTTTTATTTTTATTTTAATTTAAGAATATAATATAAATAGCTAGCTTATATATATTTCCAGCTTCCCTATGGGATATATATCTAGGACTCCATTAGAGCCCTGCATTACTTGAACGATACACATGCTTGCGTTATATGTAGAAGGGAATTGAGAGTTTAAAAGAGGTTTTAAAGATAAATTATTTTCATTAAAGTTAAATTATTGTATGGGTTACATTGCATATTTATTGTTAATTTAATTCAAAGTTTCTGCGCATCAAAGACCCAAAAATTGGGAGAGTGATTATAGTAAATCGACATATTAAAAGCTTACATGAGTGGAGAAGGTCCTGCATTTGAAGAAATCCTAATGTTGGTTCAACCTTGATTAAGACATTGGCTATGTTGGGTTGACGATGTTAAAGCAAACACTTTGTGGGAGACAAACCATAGTTATCAGTGTGATTTGAATTTGAATTGCTGTTGTTGTGATGAGTTCTATATAGTAATTATGAGTCTTATACAATTTTATTGGAACAAAAAATTATTATATTAAATTATTTGAAGTGTGGAGGAAAGAAATTTGAAAATGGAATATATTTGTTTGGCGCTATAGCGCCAGATTTGACATTATAGCTCCACAGTTTGAATAACTCTCTAAAACCATAAAAAAATTGGTTTCCTTTCATCTTCCTCTATATAAAACTACTTAGGATGGGATTTGAAGTGTACCTACAACATTCATAAGTATTTTAAAGAGATTTTAGAGTTGAAATTTCATTAGAGAGATCACAGAGAGTAATTACAATGAGAGATTTGAAGATAAAAAGTTAGTGCATAAGGATGCTCCAACCTACTTGAATGGATATCTTGCTTTAAGTTTGGACCAACTCATGGACAAACTTGAGAAGATTGAAGGTGATATTTCTCTTCTATATACAAAGTTTGAAAAGTTATTCCACCAAGAA
>NW_018227520.1:0-498 GCF_001263595.1 Phalaenopsis equestris
TAACTTAGGTCTAACCCAACTTAGAACTAACTCAACCCCAAATTTAAAACTTAACTTGGTTTAACCTAAATTAGATCTAACTCAACTCAAACTTTAATTAAGCCTAGGTCTAACCTAATTTAGACCTAACTCAACTCAAACTTCAATTAAGCTTGGGTCTAACATAGGTTACCTAACTCAACTAAAACTTTAATCTTAACTTAGGCCTAACCCAACTTGGACCTCCATACTTAACCTAAAACTCAACTCAAGTCTAACCCAACTTAGACTTGGCTTGACCAAATTTTAAGCTTGACCTAACTCATCCCAACTTTAATCTTAAGTCAGACCTAACCAAACTTAGACTTGGCTTAACCAAATCCTAAGCTTAACCTAAAACTCAACATAGGCCTAACTCGACATAACTCTAAACCCTACTTTAAACTAACATAGATCTCAACGAACTTAACAAAAATCTAAACTTGGGTCAACCCGACCTAACCTGGGTTAACCCAAATC
>NW_018227521.1:0-1246 GCF_001263595.1 Phalaenopsis equestris
TGCTGCTTATGATGATGCTTTAGTAAGATACTTGAAGGCTGACCATACATTCATTTCCCTATTCACCCGACTTATACTCCATATAAGCAACAAAAGTTAGATGTCGATGATGAAGAAGATAATGACTGGTGATCTTTTTGTTTGTTTCTATGTTTGTACTGTGTGATTGTATTGTATGTGTTGTGATGTTGTTGAAGACTTTTTTTGTTATCTAATGTAAAACTGTAATGTGAAAAATTGTTTCATTTTTAGAGTTTAGTTTAGTTCTGTTGTTATTTTCAGCACTTTGTTATGTATTGTGATTATCTCTTTTTCAGCAAATTTTATATGTATTATGTGTAATTTAATATTTTTAACTTTGTAGTTTTTATATTAGCATCTACAGTATTTCAAAATTTATGTTAAAAAATCAGAATCTCCAACAGGTATTATTTTTTTTATGTTTAATACTTTCTTTCACCCTTCATTTTTAAAGCTCTTCATGCTTTTTAAAAATTTAAGTTTGGGAGTGAGAAGAAAAATCATTTTTAGAAAAAGGGAAAGAACCTAATTTTATTTGTCTTCACTTAACTATATTTTCAAAATTTTAAATTTAACATGACATTTAGTTTTAGGGGTTAACTTGAGAGAACTATATTTATGTTTCTAAATATATAGTAAATTTAAGTAAAAATTTTCAATAATAAAGGTTAATTCTAGAGGATAAGATATTTGGTAAAAGAGAATATGACTATATTTTTCTATTTTAAGTAAGGAAATTTGTATTTTTGAAGTTTTAAAAATCTTAAAAGATTCATGTAAAAAGAAAAGAATTAAACTATATAAATTCTTTAAGTTAATATAAATTTGTTAAGTGAAGAAATGTAAAAAGTTTTTAACTTTAAGAAGAGGATAGTGAAGTAAAAAATCATTAAAGGCTATCCAGATATAGTAATCCTCACATATAGAAAAGAAAAAGAAAAGAAAAAGAAAGAAAAAGAAAAGAAAAGAAAAGAAAAGGGAAGAGAAGCTTGGGGATTAGTGTCTAATCAAAAATTGGTTCCACATTTGATCTTTTTAAAGTATAAGATCTCGGAAACTCTTAAGCTTAAAAATATAATATGGTAAGTAAAATTATTCTTAACAAACATTTTAAGTAAAGATTAAAAAAGGTCTAAATTCTATATTTGGTGAGGATCAGAAACCTTAGACTTAATTTTGAATATCCTTACACCTTTAATATTAACTAGAGCTGTTTTGAATTTTT
>NW_018227522.1:0-274 GCF_001263595.1 Phalaenopsis equestris
AGTTAATTTGAGTTTATAATTGAAATTGGGGTAAAATTGAGACCCATCAGATAGAAATTTGGGGTAATTTTTGGAAAATATGGGCCTTTAAAGGGCAATTTGGGGGTTTTGATCAAAGATGATCAAATTGGCTAAATTGGGTCATGTGATAGTTGATAAAAATGAAATTAGGAGTATTTGAGAGGTTTTTAGAAATTTTGGAATTTTTTAGAATTTTTGAAATTTTGGGGCAAGGAGGGGTATTTTGGTAATTTGGCCAACTTTGGAGCTTTTG
>NW_018227523.1:0-406 GCF_001263595.1 Phalaenopsis equestris
CTTATATTGCATCATGACTCTGCACATAGAGTTAGGTGCGAAATCCAATGAAATCACGCCACTTGGCGGTGATAAAAAATAAAATAAAATCTGTCCAGTAACACAAGGGATATTCGTTATTCAGGTGTTATTGTGTGTTATTTAAGTGCTATTGATGTGTTATTGTGTTATTATAACATCAGAAATATTCTCATAACACAATAACACCTGAATAACACGAAATAACAGGAGAAAATATTCTCTTATGTTACTGGACCAATTTTTTTTGTCACCTCCACGTGACGTGATTTCATTAGACTCCACACATAACTTTATGTGGGGAGTCCCGATGCAATATTTTTTTGTCTTATTTTTAATTTTAATACTATTTGTCGTGTGAAGAATGAATGAATAATACAAAATTATT
>NW_018227524.1:0-787 GCF_001263595.1 Phalaenopsis equestris
TTTGTTATTTTGCAACAAATTATTGGCACTTTATGTTCTAGTTGATTGTAGAGTAGAAATTTAGCTTTATGCCTTGATTTTTTTCTTTTATATTTTGGCTATTTCACAAAAATTATACTGAAAATTTCATTGGATGTGAAATTTTTTTGTTGCTCAAGTGTATTCCTTGAAATTCTTCCAGGATATGTTGTCCGTGTTCGAGTGCGAGAATGCAGATGTTTGTTTTTATGCACCCGTTATTACGAGTTATCTTCTCCTTGTCCTATTTCATCATTTCTGGCAACATGCTATTGAATTATTTCTGTCACATACTTGGATTCTGATTCTATGCTTGAAATCTTAGTCTACATATTAATTTTTTATTTCTTAAATTTTATTTATATTTTATTCTATTTTATTTTTTCACTAATTTATGTCAACTTAAGTTTTTTTCTATTTTATTTTGGTCATTTCTAGTATCAAATGATTTTCTGTGTTAGACAGCTTGTTTTCTTGAAACTAATTTAGGTACTTGTTATGCACTGGTTATGCACTTCTCCTTGAAGTGAAAAAAATAACATCCTCTTATTATTTATTGGGGAAATTTACATACATAGCACACAAATCTTTTGTATTCACATATCTCACATTTAAACTTTCATATTTACATACATAGCACTATGGTCCTTTAAAACTATGCATGAAAAGGTGTATTTCATTTTAAAAATATGATAATAATGCTATTTTTGATGTGGTATTAAAAGTTGAGTGTGATGTGTGTAAATATGAAAGTTTAGGTGTGAAATAT
>NW_018227525.1:0-1185 GCF_001263595.1 Phalaenopsis equestris
ATTGAACTATATTCACCTTTATAACATTTACTAATATAGATTAGATTTTATGTTGGAGTGATTCGAACACTCAATAGTAAATACCAAAAATTTATGACTTACCGGTCTAATAGTCCACAACATATATTTTTTTTTTCTAATTACTTTTTCTTAATTTTAAAGTAATAGCTATCGTTTCAAAGGGTCTTTTTTGTAATATACTTACTTACACTAGAGAAAGATAAACCTGCATATTTAGTTGCACTCTTAATGGTGCTAAATTCTTCAATTAAATTATGTAATTTATCATATACACAAATTGTCACGCCTTTAGTTCTTACTTTCAATTTAGGAATAGTTTATTTACTTACGGGGGTTTAATTGTAGAAATATTACGCTTACCATAATACTTACCCCTACGGTTTGAATAAAAGTTAAGTATACTTTCCATGATATGCTTGTATACCAACATAAATCCTCCTACTTTGTTAAGGCTGGGTAAAAAGTTATCTAAATAATATTGGTCTTTATTTAACAATATTTTTTTATTCATTACAATATACGTATTATCCTTTGAAATACTTACCTACTCAATTATACCAAATTCTATATTATTTCATCCATGTTTAATAACTAAATTATAAAAATTACTATTATTACCTTCGTATATTGAACATCTGTACCTATGTTGCCTGAATCTTTGCGCAATATTTATACCTTAACGTATATACACCTAATTTTCATGTAATTTTAACCTGTATACATATACACCAGACCCTTGTGGCGAAAATTTATAATGCCCTTTTGTAGTAAATACTTTTTCATTTAAATTATATCATGTTATTTTCTCCATGTATAGGTAGCAAGATTTGAACTCGCACAGTTATAAAACCATTCCGTCCTAAGCGGAACCTGTCTACCAATTCCAGCATACCTATTTTTTTTTTTGTTTTTTATGGTTTTTGTTTACTATGCATGATTATTGAAACCTAATTACTTAGACTTCTATCAACTCAATAAATAAAATAGTCCACATTGTTATTTTTTTAGTACTCCCTTCGCGCTTTGCAAAAGAAATATTAGATAGAAAAAGAATTATTTTATCTTTTGCCTGAGATAAGATTCGAACTTATAACCTAAGCATCTTCAGAGCTCCGCTCAGCCAATTGAGCTTCTCAGGCTTTTTTATGTATGTTTAAATATAAA
>NW_018227525.1:1701-2895 GCF_001263595.1 Phalaenopsis equestris
TTTTGCATACTATACACTTCCCCTATTTCCTTAGTGGCGAAATAGCTACCTCATAAGGTAAATCCGACTTGAACGGATAAGATTAAAAATCAAATAGTCCTAAGCTATTCATGTCTACCAATTCCATCATTACCTTTTGTATCTATTATAAAAACTAGTGCTCGAGATAAGATTTGAACTTATAACCTAAACATCTTCAGAGTTCCGCTCTACCGGGTTGAGCTTCTCGAGCTTAATAAAAATTATTAAATGGAGATATTAGGACTCGATCCTAAAATAACGATATGCAAAATCGCAGTTTTACCAGTTAAACTATATCCCCTTGTTATATTTCTTCATTGGTACGTATTATTTATTGGCTTACTTTGACATAAAAAGGAGCCTCTGACTATATTATAGCCATAATAAAAAATGTAACCCACTCGGGATTCGAACCCGAGGTATAACGGTGAAAGCGTCATGTCTTAACCACTTGACTAGTGGGTCTTTATATACCAGGGTACTAATTATCCGAAAAACGACTTGAACGTTTACGATATTATATCAGAAAAGCTTAAATTTTCCCTGTCTACCAATTCCAGCACTCGGATTTTAATTACTTATAGTACACACTACACAAAATGTGTGAGGGAAAAATACATTATAAATATAGTCCATAAGGCCAGAGTGACTTGAACACTCATCTGAGCTATCATGAGCAGCTTGCTCTACCAATTAAGCTATAGCCTTTTTAATATATTAAATTTATATGTTTATAGCGCGAAGCGAGCGCATCACTCGTAAAGCGTGTTTGCGAGCACTTTGCGAGACTAAATTATATGCGGACAAAAGATTTGCACTTCTATCTATTGGACATGAGCCAATTATGTTACTATTACACCAATCCGCATTTCTTTACATAACAATATATTTTGCTTTGCTAGCTAAAGCATTAAGTAATTGTCTTTAATATCTACCATTAAATTATTATAGCCCAGTGTAAGTATCGCACTTACTTCTTCCGATTACAAAACGGGTGCATTGCTTTTATGCTAACCAGGCTAAATTTTAGCAATTTTTACCGATTTCACACATAAGTAGAACATTTAGCGCTTTATTAGCGCATCACTCGTAAAGCGTGTGTGCGACACAAAGTAATAAATAATGTTATTATTGCTCTATCTAGCAAATCAAAAAATGTAATTTAATGCTTAC
>NW_018227526.1:0-836 GCF_001263595.1 Phalaenopsis equestris
TTTCTCCACTAAAAATTGATTTAGAAAAACCACCAGCTCCATTTCCTCAGAGTCTTCGTCAGCAGACGTTAGATAAGCAATTTTAAAAATTTTTGAAAATATTTAAGAAGCTTACAATTAATATTATATTTGTTGAAGCCTTAGAACAAATGCCAAGCTATGTAAAGTCTATGAAGGATATTCTCAACAGGAAAAAGAAGTTTGAAGATAATGAGACTATTTCACTTAGTGAGGAGAACGGTGCAATTATTCAGAAGAAGTTTTCTGAAAAGCTTAAAGATCCTAGTAGCTTTACAATTCCATGTGCGATAGAAGATAAGAAAGCTTTATGTGAAAAGCTTTATGTGATTTAGGTGCAAGCATTAACCTTATGCCATTATCAATATTAAAAAGATTGGGATAAAGAGAAATAACCCCTACTACTGTAACTCTACAGATAGTAGATCGTTCGATAACATACCCTAAAGGAGTTATAGAAGATGCCCTAGTGAAAGTGGATCAATTTATCTTTCCTATTGATTTCATTGTCCTAGATATAGAGTAAGATAAAGAGATACCTATCATTTTGGGGAGACCTTTCCTAGCCACAGGATGAGCAATGATAGATGTGATAAAAGGGGAATTAACAATGCACATCAATGATCAAACTGTTACTTTCAATATTTCAAGATTAATGAAATATTCTACAAAAGGTAAAGATGGTGAATGTTATAGGATGGATGTTATAAGATATCTAAGTCAAAACAACTTATGAAGAAAAAGATTTAGAATACGAACAAGAAGAGGAATTAGATTTATGTAAATAACTTTTTAAGGAAGATTCAAACTATGTTCGA
>NW_018227527.1:0-3226 GCF_001263595.1 Phalaenopsis equestris
TTACCCAGTCTGGTGAAACTATAATTAGTGCAGTGTATAATTTTTCTTTTAATAACTTAAAACCTTTTAGGCATTCCTCATCAAAACTGAAAATTGCATCTTTCTTTAGTAAATGACATAAAGGTTTAAAAATCTTTGAAAATTCTTTAACATATCGCCTGTAAAATCCATCATGTCCTAAAAAACTCCTAATTCCCCTTACATTTTATGGATAAGGTAAATTAGCGATCACTTAATATTTTGTAGGATCTAGTTCCATACCATTTTCTGATATTTGATGACCTAATAAAATTCCTCTCACTAACATAAATTGACATTTTTACCTTTTAAGGACTAGATTTGTTTCTTAACAACGCTTAAGAACTTTGGATAAATGTTCTAAACATGAGTCAAATGAAGTTCCAAGCACTGAAAATTCATCCATGAATACTTCAATCACTTTTTTAATTAAATCACAAAAAATTTCCATCACACATCTTTGAAATGTAGTAGGGGCATTCATAAACCAAAGGGCATTCTTCTAAAAGAAAACGTACCATAAGGACTGGTAAAAATTGTTTTCTCTTGATCTTCAGGAGATATTTGAATTGGGTGATAACCAATATATCTATCCAGAAAGCAAAAGTATTTATGCCCAGCCAGTCCATCCAACATTTGATCTAGAAAGGGTAATGGAAAATGATCTTTCCTAGTGGCAAGATTTTTTTTTCTATAATCAATGCATATTCACCACCATGTAACTTGTCTAGTGAGTATTAACTCATTATATTCATTCACTATTATAGTTACTCCTCCTTTCTTAGGAACGCAGTGAATTGGACTAACCCATGCACTATTTGAAATAGGGTAGATAATTCTAGCATCTAACCACATTAAAATTTCTTTCTTTACAACTTATTTCATAACAGGATTCATTCTCCTTTGAGGATCAGTCCTGCGTTGGCAGTTCTCTTTCATATGAATTCTATGCGTACAAATTGAAAGAATAATTCCTTTAATATCCTCAATTGTCCATCCAAAGGCTTTCTTAAAATTTTTCAGAATTTTCCTCAACTTTTCTTCTTCTTCCATTGTTAATTTTGAGAAAATTACAACTGATAATGTAGAGGAATCTCCAAAAAAGGCTTATTTTAAAAGATCAGGAAGTAACTTTAACTCAAGTTTTAGAGCTTTTTTAATAGATGGAAAAAATGATTTATCTTTGTCTATCGTGTCAAAAATTTCAAAACTTTCTCGAAGATAGTTTGAATCCTCCTTAAAAAGATCTTCACATTAATTTAATTCCTCTTCTTGCTCATGTTCTATATCTTGCAAATCTTGCACTTCAAATTTTTTCTTCATAAGTCATTTTGAAATGGAATTCACTTGGATATCTTATAACATCCATTCTAAAACATTCATCATCTTTACCTTTTGCAGGATGCTTCATTGATCTTAAAATGTTAAATGTAACAGTTTGATCATTGATGTACATTGTTAATCCTCCTATCTGCACATCTATCATTGCTCTTCTTGTGGCTAGGAAAGGTCTCACCAAAATGATAGGTATCTATTTATCTTCCTCCATATCTAGCACAATGAAATCAGCAGGCAAGAAATTTATCCACCTAGGACAACTTCTATAACTCCTATAGGGTATGTTATGCAACGATCTACTAACTGTAGAGTTACAGTAGTAAAGGTTATTTCTCCTAATCACAATCTTTTAAATATTGATAGTGGCATAAGGTTAATGCTTGCACCTAAATTACATAAAGCTTTCCTATAAAATTTGTCTCCTATTTGTCTCCTATTGTAAAATTTGTCTCCTATTGCACATGAAAATGTAAAGCTTTCAGGATCTTTAAGCTTTTCAGCGTGCATATAATTAATTATTGCACTGCACTCCTCACTAAGTGTAACAGTCTCATTATCTTCAAACTTCCTTTTTCTGTTGAGAATATCCATCATAAACGTTACATAGGTCAACATTTGTTCTAAGGCTTCAGTAAATGGAATATTAAGTGTAAGCTTCTTAAATATTTCTATAAATTTTGTAAATTATTTATCCAACTTCTGCTGACAAAGTCTCTGAGGAAATGGAGGTGGTGGTTTTTCTAAATCAATTTTCAGCGGAGGAATCAGTCTTTTAGAATCTCTTGGAGCGTCCTCTCTTGATTCTTCAATTACTTCTCTCTCTACTTCAATTTCTTTTTGAACCCTACCTTCCAACTCCCTTCCAGTTCTAAGTTGAACGGCTTTTACTTTCTCTTTATTCTGGTCTTTTGGATTTGATGCAGTATTACTAGGAAGTGTTCTTTGGAATCTATTACTTAATGAATTTGCAATTTGCCCAAGTTGATTCTCAATATTTCTAAATGTATCTCCTTGACATTGTAATTAATTTCCAATTTGTAACACCACTTCTTCTATAGATAACTTCTTCTATAGATAACTTCTTCTCCTAAAATTATGTATTAATGTTGAAACCTAGAGGATAAGTAGATCTATAATTATTATTCCCTTGGTTGTTCAAGTTTCCGAATGGGTTTCCTTAGTTGTTCCACCATTGCTGATTATTACCACCCAAATTGTTATTCCAGATAAAATTGGGACGGTTCTTCCAACATGGGTTATAATAATTTGAATATGGGTTATTCTGTTTGTTATTTATGTCATTCAAAGTTCCTAATGATGCTTGAGAATCTACCATTTGGCCAAATGAATTCTCTTCACAATCATGGAAATTGGTTCAGAAAAATTCATTCCAAATTGGTTTAACTTCCTTGAAATTGCAGCGACTTGATTTGCTAACATGGTAAATGCATCAATTTCATGAATTTTTGCTACTTTCGTAGGACTCACCCTCTCCGAAGGTCATTGAAAATTATTGGTAGCCCTTTCTTCAATTAAAGCATAAGCGTCCTGAAATGGTTTTCACATCAAAACTACCAGCAGTGACATCTATAATTGATCTAAGAGATCCAACTAATCCATTATAAAAAAATTTGAATTATTAACCAATCTAGTATAGTATTGTGTGGACTCCTTCTTAAGAGTTCTTTAAATCGTTCCTATTCTTCATAAATAGATTCCCCTTGAAACTGATTAAAAGATATAATATCATTTCTAAGCTTCGCAATTTTTGATGGTGAAAAGTATTTAGAAAGGAATTTTTTTGCTAAGTTACCCCAATATCTGATAGATCCAGCAGCTAACGAATTCAACCACATCTTAGCTTTATCCC
>NW_018227528.1:0-3974 GCF_001263595.1 Phalaenopsis equestris
CATCGCTTGAGAACAATTGCTATTGGGTGTTATCAGCATGTTTATACATCGTGTTAGAGGTAAGTCGTTCTGCAGTGCTCGTGATACTTCATTACTTAACAGAGTTCTTTGTTACTTAATTGAGTCCTTAGTTTTTCAACATGATACTTCGTTACTCAACAGAGTCCACCAACAATGGCGAGTAGAGGGCAACAAGAGGTGTTGATGACAGCGTGGTGGTTGATGGTGGCCGACGGGTTGTGGTTGATGGTGGCCGACGGGTTGTGGTTGACGGTGATCAATAACTACGAAGGTCAAAAGGTATTACTTAGTATTCAATCTAGAACAACACTGAAATTATGCTCATTCTCTTCTTCTTCATTTTACACATTCCCTCTCAAGTGAAGAGAGTGGGTCTAATTATAGTCTCTAGAGGAGGGGCAATTCATGACCAAAATTAATTTCCTTTGAAATAGAATTTTTTATGACCTGATGACTTTAATGATCTCATGGTAGGGTGATCTTAGGCTCATTAGATTCCTCTCGTCCACACACTCGACTTGACTATAAATATGCCACATTTAGAGTTCATTTGACCATCCAACTAACTATTCAAAGTATCAAAATGCGATTCAATAGTTTGATACGAGCTTGATTGGACTCAGATTGGACCAATTTGGATATCATCAGGTTTCTCTTGTTGAGACGGTTTGTTTGACAATGAATTTGTTAAAATTGGAGAAGCAGTCATTTTTAATTTGAACCATAAAATTTTTTTTTTTTTGCTTAAAAATGCCTCAAAATCCATGCCAACTATCTTGTAATTCGTGCCAAAGGATAAAACTAGTTGATGATGTATTAGTTGCCCCCTATTTTTGAGCAATTTAGTTTGTATCGCTGAAAATAATCTAAATAATGAGAATAGAATAAAAAATCCAAAAAAAATTAGAAATTTTGGGAGAATAGAATAAAAAATCCAAAAAAAATAGAAAAAAAAGAAATTTTGGAGTTGTTTGGCGGTCGACGGTGGTGGAGGATAACAGTTGGCAACAGTAGCCTTAGAGTTTCAGTGGAGATATGATTTCAAAGGTGAAGAGATTTTAGCCTTAGAGAATCAGCTGACAAAGTGCAGAATCAAGATATCGATGCAGACAACTTCCCTCTCATTGCAGCTTCAGGATCTAGAGAGCACTCAGAAGGAGTTGGTTGAGGCACGTGCTAACTTTAGTTAGAGTACCGAAAGCCGGAAAGCTTTGAAATTGAAGATGCCGACAGTTGAATAGGAGAATAAGAAATTGAAGTCCAAAAAGGAGGCTGATGATGGTTTGAAATATGTGTAGGAGTTCATATGGGGCTTTCTGAATGGGACTCGAGCAATGCACCATCGAATCAGAGTTGACATAAAGAGATTAGTTTAGCCTCTGAAGGCCAGTGGAGAGTGACTTATAGGGGTGCATCCCTGACGATGAAGAGGATGTTATAGGTTGGTAAAAGTTTGTGTCCGTCAGTTTGTTTCTTCTTATATCTTTACATCTGCTTGATTTATTTAGTATATATAGGTTGGTAAAAGTTTGTGTTCGTCAGTTTGTTTCTTCTTATATCTTTACATCTGCTTGATGTATTTTGTATATATTATGATAATATACTTATTTGTATATCTTTAGATTTATAGCTTTCTATACTTTTTCATATTGCATTTGTTTCACATTATATCATCTTAATATCTTTTTATCATTTATATTGTAGTACAATCTCAGATTGCAGAGTTGAGAGTTATAAAAAATTTTAGAGTTACTAAGAAATTATCAACTCATCCTAGGTTGAGTTTTCGGAGATGAACAGAAAAATCCCCTATCGAGGGGTGCATAACCTATCATGGGTTGTTTGTTGGAACGCCTGCTCGACGACCATAACCTGTGATAAAAGATGTTGAATGAAATCCACCAAAGATATTTTGACCTATCATAGGCTGTTAGTCAAAGCTTATGCTTGATGACTGTAACCTATTATAAAAAAGTTAGTAAAATCCATCAATGTTGTTAGTATAAGTTTCTACTTAACGAATATAACCTGTTATGAAAGAGGGCCCGTGAAATCTACTAAAGATTTGACCTATTCTAGAATATTAGTTGAAGTTTCAACTTGATTGCTATAATCTTTTATGGAATAGATCAAGTGAAATCAATCAAGAATTATTGACATATCTTGGACCATTAGTCGAAGCTTATTTTTAATGATCTTAGCCTATTATGAAAGAAGTTGAATCAAGGCCCCCTTGACGTCGATTAAGCCCAAAATGAGTTAATATAACATATTATGTATTTTGTACTGTCTCTTGAACATATGATTGTCACCATATTCAAGAATGGTGATGAGCAACTTTTTATTATTGTTTTTTTTTAATTCATTGTCCCCCAATAACGGTTTTATTTACATGAGCTTGTAAAAAGGCCCTAAATTTTTAGAGAATGGCATCATAAATCTTTAAAGTGAAGCATACAAAGAAGAAAATACAATTTCATCACTCAAACAACACTGAGTACATCCAAATTTAACGGTAAATTGAAGCAAACATTAATGAAATCAAACACATTACTACATAGGGATGCTCAATTTGATTATAGATATGTCAAATTTGGTGTTTATTGACCCTCCAACTAACCACTCAAAACCTCAAAATGAGGTTTAATTGGATGATTCGGGCTTCAGTGGACTAACATTGGACAGATTTTTGTACGTTGGGTTCGTCTGATCGAGACGGTCAGTTTTACTATAAACATGCTGAAATTTTAGCCTCTATGGTATTTAATTTGAATTTAAACATTTCTTGCTAAAAAATACCTCGTGATCCATACTAAATGCCTTGTAATCCATATCAAATGATAAAATTAGTTGATAAAGTATCAAATAATAATAAAAATCATCATCATAATGCTTTGTGTATCAAGAGGGACAAGGGCTATCGACTAGTTGTCCAAATTATGAAGTTCTTGTCAAACTTCCACAAAATATGGCTAAAACCTACCATTTATGATTATTAGATTGGGATATTCAAATATATGATTAAATCCTATCTTGAATAAATTTATGTGATCGTGTGATTAATTTATGCTTCCAAGTCCTTGTTACCACTATAAAACTAGCTAAAAAGGAAAGGGATTAAAAAAAAATAAAGGAAATTTACACATACCACACAATTCTCTTGCATTTACATATCTAACACCTAAAAGTTTGATATCTACATTTATAACACCTTGAAATTGAAAATTTACATATGCAAATATGAGCTTCACTTTTAATAAGTTAAAGATAATGATATTTTTGATGTTATGCAAAAGATTTGGGTGTGATGTATGAAAATATGAAAGTTTAGATGTTAGATATATAAATATATTAGAATTGTGGCATGTGGTATGTAAATTCCACAAAACAAACACTAAAGAGTGTGGGGAGAGGTGTTTGGCTTATTTCAAGTTAAATAGATTCTAAAAAATATTTTTACACAGTATTTAAATACATTTAGAATAAATTCAGACAAAAATCTAATATATTTAATGTTCATTATCTTTATGATCTTAATAGTTTGTGCTCAATAATTTATAATTAAAATTTGGGGCATTTACATACATACCACCCAATTGTTATGCGTTTATATATCTAACAACTATTTTTTTATATTTACATGCATACCATTATAATCTTTAATAAAACATCAAGTATACCAGTGAAGCACACCTTTTCATGTATATGTTCATGATATCAAAGCATAATAAATGTGAATATCAAACATTGGTGTTGGTTGTAAATACAAAAGAATTGTGTGGTATGTTTGTAAATTTCCTTTAAATCTTTTTTCTGCACTCACACACCATGCTAATGGACTCAAGAAAGCACCTAACAAATCATTATATAACAAGAAAAAAGATTAATTAACATGAAATGAATAATATATTGACGTACCTAACACCCAAAGTTTGATATTTATACTTATAACA
>NW_018227529.1:0-714 GCF_001263595.1 Phalaenopsis equestris
CTTGCACTAAGGATTACGAGGTTTTCGGCCATATAAGCTAACCCTAAAACTTTCTGTTTTAAAGCCCGTCGCAATGGCCTACCCAACGCTAACCTTTTCCTGCATTCTGCCAACGGACCGCAGCGCCCGTAACGTCGCTCCCACCATCTAGTTCAGAGTTGGGTTCAGAGCTGGGTTTGAAGACCTCGAGGTTATCCTTGGGAAAACCCCATTCGTGGTAATGAAGATCGCTGCTCCGGAAGTACAAGAGCCGTCTGTAGAATTCAGTTTGTTTCAGTTTGAACTGCCTTTAGGACTTCCCTACCTGCAAGAAGGCTAAAGCTGCTGTCATCAAGCCTGTTATCCCTGCTACTGCTAAGAGAAAAGAAGTGATGGTCGTTGAAGATTTGACTGAAGGATTAACTATTCCGCCACATGTGTTTGAGATTGGGTCAAGCTCAAGGACTGTACCACTGACCCAAACTCAAAGGAGGAATCGCGATAGGAGAGTTTGGAGGGCCATCAAAGCCCAAACTTCTGAAAACACACCAGTTGAGGAGGAGCCTCATCGAATTGAAGAAGTGTTACCAGAAATTTATCCACTCCTACGAGGGAGTAGATTCCATCCTCTGACAGATATTGATGGATATGAGAGTATATGAAAGATTGCTGCCGCATTACCATCACTTCATGGACATGGTGAGGAGGGAAAGGAATTCATCCCCATCACCCGAG
>NW_018227529.1:1747-2576 GCF_001263595.1 Phalaenopsis equestris
GATGCCGTCCCTTTCCCCAAGGGTTTTGTGAGCTCAAACTTCAAGATATTCGATGGGACTGGAAATCCCAGACAGCACATAGCACATTTCCGAGCCAATTGTGGCAACACGAGGAATAATGAAGCTCTACTCTGTTAGCAGTTCGTCAGCAGCTTATCAGGAATTGCTATCGACTGGTACGCTGAACTACTTAACGGGTCAGTTAAAACATTTTCTGAGTTGGAACAGTTATTTTTGAAAAGATTTGCTGGGGCGCAACATCAGGTGTCTATTGGAGAGCTCATGATGGAGAAGCAGAAGCCTAGTGAAACATTGGCATACTATATTTTGAGGTGGAGAAACCTTAGCATGAAATGTGAACCTCAGCTACAGGAACATCAAGCGGTTGAAATTCTACTCAAAAGAATTCATGGGCCAGTAGCTTTCATGCTTAAGGGACTCACCATCAAATCCTTTGAGAAGCTAATCAGTAAATCCAGCAGTCTTCAAGAGGAAATGAAGCACTTGGAGCTGCATGAAAAGGCTAAGGTGACCAGAGTGTTTGAAAATAAATCAGGGGTAGTTGCAACTGTCAACAAAGGAAAGCAGCCGAATCACCAGTCTTCATCACAGTACTCTCAGAAACAGAGCAGTCAATCCAACCAACGGCCGTATCAGGAAGGATCGCCTGGAACAGCGGGTAAAAGAGTATCCCTGTTAGAGCGACAGAAAGTTGTTTATTCCTTCAAAAAAGAAGCAGTACCTAAAATATTCAAAATCTTGATGAAGAAACCAGAATTCAAACTACCTGATCCAAAGAAACCCGAAGAGGTGGATAAGAAGAATGAAC
>NW_018227530.1:0-1464 GCF_001263595.1 Phalaenopsis equestris
ACTGTTTGTATGTGCATAATTGACTATGATAGGTCACCCATTGATGGTACTGGCGGGAGAACACTAATGTACCCGTGCACGTATATAGAAAAAGAAATTAATATTGATATGTCTTAATTAAAACAATTTTGAGATGACACTCCTATGACGGTTGTACAGATATGAATGATATTAATACGCTATTGACACAGTAAGGTTATTTATTTAGCATCAAATATTTAACTAATTTAATAAAAAGCTTAGCTGGCATAAATAATATTTTTTTTTCCCTTGCATTACTGCAGTTTAGGAGTATAAGTATTCACTAATTTATTTTGGCTTATTGTTATTTTTAAACTAACTTTTCAAGTTAACTTAATTATTAAAAGATGAACGATAGAAGAAAAAACAGTTAAAGAATACATATACCAGTAATGAGGTAATTTTAAATATTTTGTGTTAATTTATATTGATTAAGGGCTCTTTTATTTATAAAATATTATTTTTGGATAATAAATATCAAAAAATTAATTCTCATTGTTTGACCATTTGTTCCCGTCTTAGTTAATTCCAAGCCCCGGGCCAGGTCATGAAGAAAGTGAAATTAGAACACAAATTTTATGATTGATTAATATAATCTAGTTGAAAGGGCCAATATGATAATAATAAGAAAAATTTTATAATTATAAAAAAAATAAAATTAACTTAAAGTAATAATTATTCAGGCATAGTGATACACCCAAAATCATAGAAGAAGAGAATCTGATAGAAAAGAAAAAAGTACAACCTACTATAAATGTGAGCATGAATGTCCTCACCCAAATGATAACGACAATGACTTAGTTGGTTCAGGAGTACAGAACACAACCTATCAGATGTGATATAGTCGCTATAGATAAGTACTTACAGATATTTTAAGATCTTCGTCCACCTCTGTTCAAGGGAACTGAATACCTGATTGAAGCGGAGAACTGACTAATGGGGATGAAGAAGATACTAGATAGCATGACTTGTCCAGATGAAAGAATAGTACCGTTGGCGACATTTGTGTTAAATGGAGAAGCCAAAAGCTGGTGGTGTGGGCAGCGTCAGGATAAGTTAGCGGACATACCTAATATGATGATCAGTTGGGAGGAATTTGTGGGCAGCGTCAGGATAAGTTAGGGGACATACCTAATATGATGATCAGTTGGGAGGAATTTGTGGAACTATTCAAAGAATGCTTTGTTCCTCTATCTGCTTGAATATGAATGCAGGATAGGTTCATTAAGTTGAGGCAAGGAGAGAAGATGGTCATGCAGTACAAGGGATAATTCATTGCACTATCAAGGTATATGTCATAATTGATCGCTACTCCAGAAAAAAAAAATGCTACAGATTCTTTTCAGGGTTAAAATATTCTATCAGACAGTCGTTAGTACTTTTAAGGATTGATGAATATACAGTATTAATGAAACCAGCTAGTGGAGATCTCATCAGCATATT
>NW_018227531.1:0-490 GCF_001263595.1 Phalaenopsis equestris
CTTACTTTATTTTTTTTATTAAAAAAATTACAAAATGAATCAAGTTTTCATTCCTATTATAACATCTTGATTTTAAGTATGAATATTTTGTTAAGGGTCTGTTTGGGGCAGCTGCAGCCTATACAACCTATTCTTATACAACTTATCTAGATATGCTGCTTATCATGATAAGCTGCTTATCCAGATAAACTATCTTACTGTTTGGATAGTGCATTTAGGAAACAATTGACTGGATAAATGACCATTCTGCCCCTATTTTGAATAAGATATTTAGTTGTTTGGTTTGTGCATTTTGTAAACAACTGATTTGCAGATTTTTTTAAGTAAATGAACAATCTGGCATGCAAAAGTTGCAATGTTCTCAACAAAACTAAAATATCTACTCCTTAGATATTTTAGAACAAATTAACCCCCTTCAAACTCATTCAACACATACAAACCACCCCAAAAATTGCTATTTACAAATTTATCAACCTTCTTAATGCAATCA
>NW_018227532.1:0-1675 GCF_001263595.1 Phalaenopsis equestris
AAATATATGCATGTTGCAATTTAGAAAAAAAAAAAAGGAAGAGAAATTAAATTGATTATTTAAGTTTTAGATTAAAAATGATAAATATATGCATGTATGGCGTGTAAGGCATGTCTTACCTCCAAGCCTCCAACATTAAATCTCTTAAATCATGATATAATCAATGTATTATTAGGCAAATTTTATGTAATCAAATCTAAATCAACCACAATATATTGAGCTATTTGAATCAATGCTTTGGGCTATTTTTGGAGCGCTATAGTATGGCCAAATTTAAAAAGTAATAGGAGAGATTTTATCCTCTTTTATTCCCCTTGCAACTCATGCAAATAATAGCCATGTTTTTCTCAAAATAATTGCCTCAATTCTAGGAAGCCTCAACTTCATTCATTGCTAAATTTTCAAGGTTTAATTTTATTAGAGTAAACAAAAATTCAAGTAAAATTTATATTTCACATTTACTCATTTAATTTTGTATTTTAAAATTTTCTTTTTATTTCACAAAATATTATTATTAAATCTTCTAAAATCTAAATGTATTTTACTCAATAGTATTTTTTATTTGTTGGATCGATGTTCAAAGAATATATATCTTCTTTCTTTGAAGCAAATTTATGCTGATATTAAATTCTGCTATTATAAAATTTTATATTTTCTATTTTTTAAAAACTTGAATCATTTAAAAAAAATCAATTCAAATTATTTTTCATGCGCGTTGGAAAATTTGTGGTGGTAGAATGACTGATTAATGTCTTAGCGTTGTACGAGAATTTAACCCACACACAGATGAAAGAGAAACAAGTAGTGATGATTCCAAAAATTTTTACGTGAAAAACTCGTAAAGAGAAAAACCACGGGGCTTGACCTAATTGCAAAAAATTTAATATTGATTGATGATTACATAAATCCCATCCCACAGACAAGAGGGTAATTATGTTTTTCATACTAAAGCTTCAACAGATAGTGTCTGGTTGGCGGTTATCAATGGTGGTTAGCGGTGGTCGACAACGGTCGGTGGATGTCAACCGAGGTTGGCGGTGTTCAATGAGGGTCAACGGTGATCAACGGAGGTTGGCAGTGGTCGTCGGCGGTTGGGGGTTGTCGTCGGCCTTCGGTGGTTGGCTGAGCTGCAACATCTCTTCAAAACCTCAGGCTTTCTTTAGGTCTCCCCGCTCCCCCCCCCTCCCCCCGAGGAAAAATTATTCATCCATCACAACAAATTAAAAAAAAATATTCAAAGTAGGGCTCACCGCCATACATCATTGTCGTGATGGACGGTAGAGATCGGACATCGTATGCATATCTACATACGGTGTTTGTATGAAATAATTTTTGTCTCATGAGAGGCATGGGACTCTACTTTAGTGTTCCAAGTGTAATTAATGTAGGAATACGAACCATTTTGATCGGACGGTCCGGAGAGCTTCTCTTGATCATACGTCGTTTAATTGACATTTGTGTGCCTTAATGATGTCAAAATTGTGTGATCTTGGACTCGTTGTATTCGTTTTATCGAGACACTCGATTTAGGGGTATAAACGAACCGAACCCGAACGAATAGAGCTCTGTTTGTATTAGGTTCGTTTGAAATTTAGTTTATTTGAAATAAGCTCCTGTTTGAAATTGTTCGTGAAGTCACATTTCGTGTTCGTTTCTTAACGAACGAGCCGAACAC
>NW_018227533.1:0-1387 GCF_001263595.1 Phalaenopsis equestris
TTTTTTTAATATATTTTATTTTTTTATTTGAAAAAAAAGTAAAGAAAGATGTACATACATACCCGCTAGATTCAAAAAAAGCTCATTGTTCGTGAACAGTTCGTGTTCGGTTCGTCAATGAGTTCGTGTTCGATTCGTTCGATAAGTAAACGAGACGAACGTGAACATTTTTTTTCATTTGGTTATCGAACACGAATTAGATGGGCTTTTTTTTTAATACATTTTTAAAAAATCGAATACAACTCGTTCGTGTTCGATTCGTTCACACCCCTATATTTAACATTTAGATTTCAATTTTTACTTGCATGCCACCGAATTCTTGCATGGAAATGTCTATTTTGTTTTGTAAGAACTAAAATTTGTGTTAGACATGTAAATATATAAAGAGTTCGGTTGCTATGACCTTAAAGGGCCCTAAAATAAAGTAGTTAACGAGAAGAATTAAAATAGTTAAAAATGGTTTATAGTATTTTTAAAATTAAGTTTATTTATTTTTAACAATTAAAATATATTTTACTTTAAATTAAAAAATTAGCAAAATAAAATAAAATATTTAGCCCCCCACGTCAGGAGAAATTATTGCATACGGATACCGCATGCATTTCTACAGACCGTAGATCACGGTAATCTACGGTCAGGATTATTTCAGTTCTTTAAAAAAAAAATTTAGGTGAGGCCCACCGAAAAGCATCCTGTCCATAAATCACCTGATTTACGGTCAGAATGGACACCGCACACAAGATGCATGCAATGTCTGATCCGTATGGAATAATTTTTCCCACCCCAAAGCTAATTTGCAATTGCAACTTGATGGTAAAAGACGTCAGCATCGATTTCACGCTTCACAAAAATACCTTTCAACTTTGTTTATTTCTCTTTTGAATTTTATAAGTGGTTTTTATTGTTTTAAATTATTATTGGCTTTTAAATACATTCGATAAAAAATTAAATATAATAAATCTATGTTTCAATTTTTTTTAAAAAAATACATTTGTAAACATATTTTTTAAAAATAATTATTTATATTATTATTATTATTATTGAAGATATTTACATTATCTAACACCTCATTCAATTTTCTTTGAAGATGCCACCCTATCCATACATGAAAAGTATTTTTAAAAATAGGTGATATTTTCGATGTAATATGATGGTTTGAGTGTTATAAATGTAAAAAAAATATATGTAGTTGTCAGATATACTAATACATAGGGAATCAGGCGGTATATATGTAATTGCCCCCATCTTTTTAAAAATTAAAATGCCTGTATATAGGGCTGTAAAAAAAACTCATGTCTGGCTCCTTTATTAACTCATGTTTGCATTGTTTATGAAGTAAACGATCCGTACACGACCATCATATTCAATCTTGTTCAGCTCATTTTAG
>NW_018227534.1:0-229 GCF_001263595.1 Phalaenopsis equestris
TGCAGGAAGGTCATCGGCAGCGACGACGCTGTTGGAACGAGGAACGCGATTAGACTGAGGCTTCCAATCGACTGGCTTTCCATGAAGCACCCAACACTTATCTTTATTATGGCCCAGTTTACAGCAATGGTCGCACCAGGGACGACCCTTGCATGATGGGTTGTCATTGTGTCGAGGTGGAGTAACCCGAGCTACAAGGGCAGAGGCGTCAATGGATAGATTGGGCGAG
>NW_018227535.1:0-347 GCF_001263595.1 Phalaenopsis equestris
ACCAAATTCAAGCCTAATTAGCCCATGATTTGAGCTCAATTTTCAGTTAGGTTAAAACCCCAATTTTGGCTACATAAACTAATCTCACCAAATTGAACCCATAGCCTAGTCAATTGACCCCAATTAATGTTAAAAAATCTTGATAACATTCCTATACATCAAAATCAACCATCAATTAGCCTTGGTGAAGCCTCAAATCCATTTGATTTTGGCCTAAATCCAAAATTCCCAAATTTAGCCCCAAATTGGCTAAGTCCCCAAATTTCACCCAATTGATATACTTAACCTTTAAATTGGCATCCAATTCATGTGGAATACCCTTCATGAGGTCCCTATTGACCTTTTAC
>NW_018227536.1:0-4374 GCF_001263595.1 Phalaenopsis equestris
ACTAAAATTCTCCTAAAGTTCTTACCAAAGATTCCCCAGCAACGACGCCAAAAAATTGATGCTCCTCTAGTGTGTGTTATTATTGTGTGTGTTTTATGTCAATTTAAATTCATGGTAACAATGCCAAGAACTTGACCCGTCCCTAAATTACGCAGTAATTTAGCTTTTCAAAAATATGGTAAAAAACTTGACCTAATTTATATTAAGTAGTTAATGTGGAAAATCAAAATATTTATTAAATATATAAAATAGTTCACACACTAGTGGTTCTACACAAGTGTACGTATCACTTCTAGTAATATAGGATTTTCTTTAAAAATCCCAGTATCGATCCCACGAAGAAGCGAGGTAAGAAATTCTTTAGGCTAATTCTAGTCTACTACTAAAAGCAATTAGTTTGGAAAGTTGATTATAGTGGTTTTAATGTATGCTAACGAAACGGAGTTTACTAAATTAATTTTTAAACTTTAAAGTTAAATTTACTAAGACTAAAAAAAGTTGTGATGAAGAGTTTAAATTTAAGAAAGTATCATTCCCACTACAATGAATTTTTGGTTATGCTAGAGATAAATGGGTTGAATTTGCATTGTGCCAAATAAGAACATATTTAATTCTCTACTCTAATTTAGTGTTATAAAGAATCATTGGCTAATCTCAAGTTTAGTCCCTAAATCCGTGGTTAGGCTGGGAGGATACTGGCTCTCACTTCAGAGCTCCCACTTCCCTTCCCTTGAAGGTTAACACTCGCTTTAGTCCTTAAACACTAAGACCAAATTGGGGATTTCAGTCTGTCACCCTAAAATCTCCAATTCTACGCCCAACAATGTATATTTCTCTATTTATTTGCAACTAATTCCATGAATGAAACACTCCATCATCGAATTAAATTTGATTCTCACTCTGTTGTAGAACTGTACTTCATTTCCCGGATCATATGTTTCACAACAGATTTTAACATTTCAATTGGCCGGATCAAAAAGTAAATTAAGAACTGAGTGGAAAAATCATCGCAATTTATTTCATATTTTAAAATGACACATCCAAATTATCTCTTCATTTCATCATATCTCAGAGTAGGGAGAAAGATAAAGAAGTCTACTCATAACTCATGAGGAAGATACGATAAAACACAAATTTTATATATAAAAACAAGTTTATAAAATAAAGAAATGAAAAAACACAACTTATCTTAGACTCCGCCTCTAGCAAATCCCTCGAAGTTCCCTTGTAGCACTTTCTCTCTTTACAATCAACACTAAATTCTCTCTTAGAAGTGTAATGAAGAAGAAACCTCTCACCTTCCTTCTCCTCTTACAATTCTTCAAAACAATTCTCTCCACACACACAAGAATTTACTCTACAACACACTCACACACACTCACATGCACACACACACACACACACACACACACACACAAACACCCACAGACACACACACATGAGAGGCGCCAAGCCCTCTTTTTTAAAGAGACACCAAATCCCTCCTTTTTCCCAAGAGAAAAATCTATTCATCCAAAAGACATGTCTCTCAAGAGCCTTCTCCAAGCGTCTAGATGCATTGAATCACTTCATGGGGTGTTTGAATCACTTGGGATCCTTCTAGAACATCAAAATCCGCCAAAAATTGGTCCATAACAGTCTCGGGCGCTGTCGGCATCAGTCTGGGAGCCGTCGACGCTACTTTTTATCAGTTCTCTGGACTCAAGCACCGTCAGCGCCAGTATGGGCACCTTCGGTGCCGGTCTGCAGCAGCTCTACTATTTTGCTCTGTTTAGCTCTGTTTCACCCCATTTTAGTTGATTTTCGTTCATAACAGATAGACCTACAAAATAAGAATGAAAACAATTTTTCTTTAAGGTGTAATTTCATTCAAAAATGTGTGAGAAGTGTAAATGATATTAAGCATAGAAAAATATATCAAAATGTGTCAGAACATAATTTTCTTTCTTGCTCGTTTTTGCTCTAAATTACACCGTTTTTGCTTCTTTTTCTCCAAAACTTCATTTCTTATCCCTGAAACTAAAAATATGCAAAATACATTTCTTTAAAGTATAATATCATTAAAAATTATTAAAATTGAGCATAAAATATATATATGAAAAAGTAGTCATTTCTTAGGCGTGTCATCTATGCCCAAACTCAACATGTCACCTGTAGATCCTTATGTTCAATTAAGACTTAGAGTATAGAGGACAAGGCTACTCCTAGCACCACAAAAGAAAAATTAAAGTCTAGTCAAAACGAGAACACTAAGGATTTGCATCCCTCAAATCTCATAATCCTAATCAAAACAAAGCACTCACAAACATAAACATTAACACACAAATATAAACAATCCACACAACAAAAAAAATATTCATAAACACAAATACAAACTCGGGTTGCCTCCTAAGAAGCACTTAGTTTAACATCCTCAACCAGAAGAATCCAAATATTTACTCAGGATGACCCAACATTAAAATTTCATTTATTAAAGGACTCTCACCACCTAAGTCGGGTTTAAGGCTCTGCCCATTTACTTTAAACACTCTACCACTTTTAGGTTCTTTAATGCCAATTGCACCAAAAAGATAAAATTTTTCTACAATAAATGGTCCTGACCAGCTGGACTTAAAGTTTTTTAAGAAAGTAATTACAGTCATGTATTATACAGTAAAGTTTCTTGTCCGGGTAATACCCTTCCAGTTCATGTGCACTTGCATTCTGTGGTTTATTGAATGTATATGTGTCGTATCAATAATATCAAATTTTTGTGTCTGGAATATCGATCCCACAGGGAGTGAGGGGTTAATGTATTATGAAAATTTATAGTCTACTAAAACTAATTCTTAGCTTGAAACTTATATTAGGTTAAAGATCTACAAACTAATACTACAGAGTTGCGATAAATTGTAAATTTTAAATCTTAAAAAAGTCCTACTTAACTTAATTAGATTACTGATTATCAGGATAAAGAAATACCCTCCCTTGTAATGAGATAAGTGGTGTTTAGGAATATAATACTTTGAATTGTAATTGTTGCAGGTGACAAATAGAAGCAATTCTCTTCTTTACCTCTCACGAGTACATAAAGAAGGTTGGTTAAACTAGTTTTAATTCCTTAAAACCCAGTTTGACATAAAGGATTATTTCCCTATCTATTTGCATTGCCCTATGACTACTTTTTCTTTACCCAGTAGTTCAATGTAAATATGCTAATCTTTTCTTCATAGCTCTCCCGAGTCATTATGGATCACAACATGTTTTAAGTAATCATTTGGCTAGAATGAAAAGTAAATTATGAATGAAAGAATATTCATCACATTAAAGATGTAAAACTAATTATGAAAGCATCTTACAATCCTACACCACCCACTTATTCATCACAAGAGAAAGGAAAAAATGAACTACTCATAATACATGAAGTAAACAATATGAGTCATCCTTTTAAACAAAGTAAATCCACTTGAATTGTGTTTATAAAAAATAAAAGATGAAATAGAGCACACCACTTAGCATTCCCCCGCAAAATTGACAAAAATTGCTTGACAAAGGAGCTTCAAATACCTCCTGTAATGCTGAGTTCTTCCCTTACAATCACACACAAGTTCCTCACAAAATCCCAAGATAAAAAACAAAAAACCAACCTACTACAACAAAAATCCCATCCATAGGCTTCACAAGAACTTCTTCCCAATGTTCTAAAGTCTTCAAGCCTTCTGAAGTCACCAATAATGCTTCATGGATCCTCCTATATGTGCTAAATAACTCCTTGGATTGTGTGGAGAAAACTGTAGGAACTGCCTCAGCAGTTCTAGTGCCTAAGCGCCAAGATTTCTATTTGGTCAGTTGGGTTCTGGTGCCTAGGTATCACAGGTATGGCACCAAGGCACTTGGAGAAACACCTTGGCTCCCAAAAGCTAGTGCCTAAGTGCCAGTTCTCCAATTTTGCCTTTAACTCCTTTTCACCTCCACTCCGCTCCAATTTTTCTCCACTTCATTCCAGTTTTCCTACCTATTGTTCCTATAATAAAAACATAAGAATTTCATTCTTTATATTTTAATTTCATCAATAAAAAAGTGCAAGAGAGAGAGCAAACTAAGAATACTTTAAGTCATATCAAAATCCCTTAAACTTAAAGTTACTAGTCCTCAAGTAACACTATAATTTTTAAAATTAATTTTATTAATGTGATGAAATTGGCTTGTTGACCTCATTTATGGTGAGGTCTAACATTTTTTCTTTAGAAGCCTAAGATCTAGCCATAGGACTTTCCTGTTGACCACACAATATGATAGTTTGGGAAGTGACCAAGGTTCTCCTCAAGATTCATGACCTCCCCTACTTTTCTTCCCTTTGAATTCTGAAATAACAGTTCTGATTTGGTCCATCGC
>NW_018227536.1:4474-10463 GCF_001263595.1 Phalaenopsis equestris
CTATAAGAGCTTGCCTCTATAGAGAGTTTTAGAACCCAGGTTATATAGACCCTATCTAATCTTTTATATTAGATAAGGCAACTCGTCGGTCAATGTAAAATGTTTCACAGACCAAAGAGATGTCATCAATTCTTTAGTTTATTTAATTGAAACTCACTATTAATTAGTATGTCTACTCTCCGGGATATGTGCATTGCTAGTGGTGCTGTGCTCGTTTAATTAAAATATTAAATGAATGAGGTCTTTTTAATCTCTTTTTAAAAATTAAAACACTATTTTAAAAATAAAAATTATATAAATTTAAATAGAGAGTTAACCAAACGTGCATGTGCAAATGAAAATCCTAAAAATGCATGATATAAACATGAATATTCCCATGACACTTTTAAGAGGTGTCATAAATGTTAGGTGGTATGAATCTTGATAATTTTGAGTCATATACTTAAGTGAACAAACATTGTACACTATATAAGATCATGAGCTAGATGGTGTGACTCATGCAAGATGACACAATGTGATAGGCCTATGACATTCTAGGTGATGCCCCGGAAAAGAGGAAGAATAATTCTTGCTAAGAAAAGTTAGACATTAGGTGGACCTTGTATGTTTACCAATGTCTACAATGATATGCAAATAAATAAACATGTACATATGGGGACATATGTTCATGAAGAGATGCCAAATGTGCAATTATTTGTGATCAAGGATATACTACACACATGTGATCAACCATACAATTGGTGCAAGTGATATGCAAAAATCATATTTATTTTTTCATCATAAAGTAGGTACAAGAAAATATATTTTTATCATGCATCATACTACACATGTAAGAAAAACCCATAAATGTGGTTTTACATAAGCATGAGATGAACATACATCAAAATCTCATTATTATGTCATATTGTGACAACATTACACATGCATATGCTATCATAGAAGCTCATTACAATATGAGTCCTAGGACTATTTGATGGCATGAAAGCCCTACATAAATGTCCTTACATGGATCTAGATTTGATGATGGTAAGATGTAGCAACATTTCATTATGCAAGGTAACAAAAAGATCACCTCTATTTGCTCGGGACAAGGATGACGAGTTTTCATGAAGAAAATCTTCATAGCCTAGGTAATGAATTAATCAAAGGGATCTTCACTTTCTAGGCATAAGAGGATTCCATATTTTCCATTAACAAGAGTGGAATCGCCAAAATCAGGTGTGGGATTACTACAATCCGAAATATCATAGGATTATGAACAAGGGTTGAGGGAAACACTCATGGGCTCATTGTAAAACAAAAAAAAAGGCTTCCTAACCAAGGCATTTCTTTTAAGATTAGTCTAAGCTTATTTCTCTAAAATAACTTAAAAGTTGCCTGGGAGATGGGAAAAATATAGACTTTTTAAGGAATTTCGCTATCATGATGGTTAGAGACTCTTTCTCATGCTTGTTCATGCTCCTCGCCTTCTAGAATGAAGATTAAGTTTTCTTTCTCTAAGAAAACTCAAGAATGTCTTAAGAAAAGTCACTCTTCTACACTCACCTCAGGAAATGCTGGATTAGTAAAAGAAGAAAAGTAGGAAGAAGGTGGAGAAAAGAGAAGGAAATATGAGAAGAAATCTAACCTCACCAAGAACACTTAAAGGAACTAACCAGAGGTTTTTCTCAAGCTCTTAAAGAAGCTCTACTAGAATTGTTCTACCACCATCTCAAGCCTAGCCTCTTCATGTTGTAATGTTTGAATTCTGTAAGTGAAATGCATTAAACTACATTTTGGATAGTCACCTCTCTAGGTGGCTTGGATAACCCAACAAGGGTCCTCACTAAGACATCTTATTCTCTCTCTATTAGGTAGGTATCTAAGGCCCTTTATGGGCAACTTTTACCCTAGCTCAAATGTAGTAATTGGCAACCAAAGTGGATTAATTCAACCATGGGGACCCATCAAAATAGGAGCCGAAAAAAGTTCAACGATGGACTCCATTCTCATGGCACTGGTGGGTCAGACATGCACATTTTTTGCACCAACCCTAGTTGGGCTTAAAGTAGTCACATCAGCCTACTGACATAGGGGTGTTAGGCTATTTAGTGCAGCTGTGCCAAAAAAGTTGCATGGATGCACTGATCGAGCAATAGTGCAGTTGTCTCCAAATGCGAGTTACTTGTAATCTTTGTTTTTTGGCATGGAGGCAGAACTGCCCTGGTGCAGGTGCACCAAAATAATGGAAGAGTGGGTGTGATGGATCACTTGCGCATGTGCGCTAGGCCACGCCATAACCAAGACGTAGGTGCCCTAAGGCTAGTCTACACTCTCTTGCTCGAAACACATAATGGGGTGTCAAGATTAGTTTCATTGGGCTATGTGACACTAAATTTGATTATAATATGATCTCAAAGGGATCGAATGAATTTTCCAAATTTGTGACATAAAAAATTGATTCCAACACTCCTCTCTTTGAAGTTTTTTGGTTTGGCTTTTAATGGTGATGAGGAGACACAATGGAGAGCATTAGGAGGCATGGAATGGCTTTCACTTTTCCTTAGGAAAGGGACTATAGGTTTGGATTATCTAGCTTTGAGTTTTTATTTATTTTCTTTGGAATTGGGTTGCTTGGTCATGATGGTTTTGCCTTTATTTAAGGTTCATCCCACTGGATTTTAGGTGGTTTTAGTTCACTTTGGATGACTTGGGGATGGATGGATGATGTTAGTTTGTAATGAAAAATTATGGATAGGGTTATGGGTTTACAATTTGGTTATCTGGGTAGCTTGGACTTTGGATTTGACTTGTCATGGTGGCTTTGATATTGACTTACCTTGCCTTGGTTTTGTCTTGGGTTGACTTGTCATGATGAGGTCCTTTTGCTTGGTATTTTTTTTTCTTGGTGGATCATGAGGTGGACTTGTTGGAATTATGTTAGACATGGGTGCAGCTTGGATAAGGTCAATTTGGCTTGATGGCTTGTCATGTGGTAGATTTGGCTTGGCTTGGTTAAGTTAGGTGATTTAAATACTTGTGAGGTTTTTATTTTTAGATTCTTGAATTTTTGAAGTTGGTGGTTTTAAATTGAGTTGATTTTGATTTTGATTTTGATTTTGACTTGTCATTTAGGATTTTTTAAAAAAAATTAGTGACTCCGACTTATTTAAATTTTGACTTTGTTCAATTTAATTTTCATTATTTTTGAGTATTTTGAATTTTGCTTTGATTTAATTTTAATTTTTTTCATTTTAGTGAATTTTCGTATGTTTAATTTTAATTTGAATTGATATCTTGATTATATTTTAACTTAAATTTGAATTTGACTTTAAGTTGACTTGATAGTTATATTTAAATTTTATTTTCCTTGACATTGGTCTCACTTGGTGACTTTAGTTTGCAGTTTCAATTTTGTTGAATTTTATTTTAATTTTGTAATTTTACCATATTTTCAGTTTGAATATTTTTGTGGAGTTTGATTTTAGTTTCAATTTTGAATTTGGTCAATTGGGTCTTTAGTGAATTTGGACTTCCAATTTGATGGTTTGTATTTTGTATTATGGATTTTGTAATCTTATTTCGGTGAATTTAGTCTTCATAATTTTGGTAAACTAAGTTTTTCTTATCTTTAATTTTACTTTGGTGAATTCATTTCAACTTTAATTTCATCTTTGAAGTTTTAGTGGGTTTTATTTTGAATTCCAAATTATTTGGGTTTATTTGATGATCTTATATAGATTTTAATTTTTCTTAGATTTTAATTTTTGTCGATTTAATGATTTTTGGTAAACTAAAATAAAATAAATTTAATTTTTTTCCTAATTATAATGTGAAGAACTTCTTATAGGATCCTTCCGATATATTTTCTCGAGCTGAGTATGGTCTGATTCACTTAGGACCACTCTTCTATAGTTTATGTCATGAGGATTATTCGTTAGAATATACTTGTAGCAAATCTTTAATTTTTTTCTTAGTTTTTATCCATTTACAACCTTTGCTTTCTTCCTTTGCTTCTTTAAGCAAGGGTGACTTAAAAAGAGGTAACTAAAAAGATGAATTTTGAGAAGATAATTTGGCTAGAATAAAAAGGGGCTCGAATAATGACATAATTAATGGATTGCTTTAAAAAATTAGGTTGCATTGGGTTTGCAACATTCAATAAATAGACTCGAAGTATGATGAACCAGAATAACAGATTCATGATCTGGACTCGGTTATGTCTACCAACCTTAGAGATTTCTTACTTATCTTCTAATGCGCCATTTTGGGTGAGTAGTAAGTAGTAAGAATACTTACTTATCTTCAAATAGACTCTCTTTTTTACTTCTTCAATAAGTAGTAAGAATACTATTTTTTTACTAACACCTTACATTCTCTTATTACATAATTTTTGCTCAGTATCCCATCTAAAATTCTATTATGAAAATCTTACCACTTTAACCAAAAATAAAAAAATATCTAATGAAGCTATCAACCAAGGGGTTTTTTTAGTGTAATGGTTAAAGCTTAGGTGGAGTTGCTAAGCACTCAACCAAGGGTTGATTGTACTAAACTTAATGTAGTTTAAACTTTCATTAGAAAACTAAAAAAATAGAATAAATGCTTTAGAACTAAACTAGAAATGTTCTTATCACTAATAAAACATATCTCAATACCTCAAACTTTCTATTTTCTCTTCACTAAAAGTTTAAACCCTAAGCTAGAAGTTGTCAGCCTAAAGATTCTTCAATCCTAAATCAATCTCATTATGTAAGAAACTTTGCAACCACTCCTCTACTAGGAAATTCAATTGACATATGAAAATGTATAACAATATAGAACCTCAAGAGTATAATTGAACCACCATTCAAAACCAATTTAATGTCCATATTGAGTTTGTTAGAGCACAAAGGAAAGAAGAGCATTGCTCTAAGAGGATTAGTTGATTTGCAAAATTATTTACAAGTTGCATACTTGAAATCCATAAATGTGATTCTCTAAATTTTAGAATGAATTAACTTCTACATGTAGTACTTTTATTTATGTAAAATTATTGTAATAAATTACATGTTTTAGGCGATTTTATTAACTGTTGCTTAGTTGTCAACTAGTTTGCACAAAATTCAACTAGCCAATCACCTACAAAACTTATCCTTAACAAGATTTTTTAATGATTCTTATTAACAAGATATTGTTTCACTTTTAATGGAATATCTAACCTAGGCTCTATCTATCATTATGAAAGTTATCACAGTAATTCTTATATTTAAGTAAATTTTGTATCAATGACCCTAACTTGTTTCTCACATTTCAATAAATTCATAAAATATTCAACATATATTCATAAAAACTTTTTAATGTTTATTTGAATAAGCATTTATAACACATTTTCTTTTAAAAATACAAAAAAAGTTCTCTCATCATTGATCAATGAATAACTCGCCATTAAGTGTACAAAGTCGCCATACATAATGAAATAACATATTTTCTTACAAATTACAAGAAATTATTATGAATTGATTACAAAAATGTAAGTTAGGGATACTAGAATGTAAAACACTTCTTGTAATAATTTCAAGTAAAAAGATAACTTAAAGGTGGACATTAATGAAACCCTAAAGAAGTCGTCCATTTATGAGATATCGTATTTGAAATCATGACATATAAGAAATAGTAAAAATCTTACAATTTTTAGTACTACCCCGAAGACAGTTAAGAAGAAGCCATACCTTATATTAGAGTCTTGATCCAAACAAATTTTAAAACTGATGTACGTAATAGGATGACTATTTTTATTGGTATTATATGGATGAATACCAAAATTGTTTTATGCAAAAGCGAAATTACTTAACCATATCCAAATTTATTAACATCGTAGTTTACTAAAGAAAGGGAAGAAAGGTAGAACATCACTAATTCATGTAAAAATAAAAGAAATGCATGTTTAGATATTGAACCAAAAGTTATAATAAGAAATTGAATAAAAATTATAGATCTTAATAGAAAATTATGCTTAGGTTTAAACATT
>NW_018227537.1:0-5691 GCF_001263595.1 Phalaenopsis equestris
GTAGGAGAGAGTGAGGGAGAGATAGAGATGAAGAGAAAGAGAGGTGGAGAGGGAAAGGGGAGATTAAGATTGTGAGTGCAAGCAAAAGAAAGCGGGAGAGAGTAAGGGTGAGATGGAGCAAGCTAGAAAGAAGGAGGGAGGAGAGAGATATTAGGGATAAGGGGGAGGAAGGACAGAGGAGAGATACAACAAGAGAGAGAAAGGAGGGACATAGAGAGAATCAGATAGAGGGAAAGAAAGAGAGAGTGTGTGTGTTAGAAAGAGGGAGAGCTCAAAACAGAGTGAAGGAAAGGATGGATTAAATAAGAGAATATATATAGAGAGAGAGATGAAAGGAGAGAGAGGTGATGAGAGAGAGGGGAGAGAGAGAGAGAGCAATAAAGAGAAGGAGAGTTATAAAAGACAAGATGGAAGGAGAGAGATGGAGGGAGTGAAGGAGAGATGGAAGGATGATTGAGGGAATACGAGAGAGAAAGAGAGAGAGAACATAAGAAAAGAGAGAAAGGGAGAAATGGGGAGGCTAAGAGAAGTTGAGAGAAGAAGAAGAGAGAGAAATATAGTTAGACGAAAGGATCGAGAGCAAGAAAGGGTAAGAGTGATAGAGATTGATGGGAGTGCTAGTAATATTAGTAAATATAGCGACAAACGAGAGTGTACGATAGTGGAAGAGAGAGAGAAGAGAAGTTAAAGATAAAGTGACAAAAGCAAAACATAAAGTGAGGGGTGAAAGAGGAATAGAAGGGGAAAGATATTAAGTGAGAGAGAGAAAGGGAGGAAGAGAGAAAGGAAGGGAGGGAGAGAATAAGAGGGAGAGAAAATAAAGTGGGTAGAAGTGTTAGAGGGAGGAAGAGAGAGGGGATGGGAGAGGGAGAGGGCGGAAGAGAGAGTGGGTAGGAGAGGGAGAGGGATAGGGAGTGGGGGGAAGAGAGAGTGAGTGGGAGAGGGAGAGTGTAAGTGAGTGTGAAGGAGAGTGAGAGAGAAAAAAGAAAGAAGAGACAAAAGGGAAGAGAGAGAAGAGAGAGAGGTATTATGGGAGGGATGGAGGGATAAACACAGAGAGAGAATAGACAGGAGCTAGATAGAGTGAAGGAGAGATTAAGAAGTTGAGAGAGGTAAAGAGAGAGAAGAGAGATTGTTTGAGAAAGAGATAGAGAAGAAAGGAGGGAGGAGAGAAGTAGGGAAGAAGGGGGAGGTGGGCTAGAGTTAGATAGAGAGAGTGGGAAAGATCGAGGGAAAAGAAGAAGAATTAGAATAGAGAGAGCATGAATGCGTAAGAATGAAATAGAGAGAGATGAAGGGAGGGGGAGGCATAGAACATGAGAGAGAAAATGACTGAGTAATCAGTAGATAGGGAGAGACCAGAGTGAGAGAGATAGACCAATAGAGAAAGAGAGAGCATGAGAAATTAGAAAAGAGGGAGGGAGAGAAAAGGAGAGAGATGAGAAAGATCAAGAGAAAGTAAGATATAGAGAGAGAAAGTAAAGGAAAATGTTAGAGAGCGGTGATGTAGAAAATGAAAGAGAGTTAGAGAGAGAAGATAAGAGAAAACAAAAATGAGAAGATAAAAAAGTGTAAGAGAAGAGGGAGGGTGGGAGAGGGAGAGAGAGATAAAGAGAGAAAGAAAAAGAGAAAGAAAGAAGAGAGTGGTAGTTAGGGAGGAAGAGCGAGACGAAAGGCATGCAAGAGATATGTGAGATAGTGGGGGAGGGAGAGAGAGGGAGAGAGGAAGATAGAGAGAAAGGGAGAAGAGAGGAAGAATGAATCAAGATAGTGGGATGAATGGAGAGAGAGAGGGGCAGAAAGAGTGAGCGACAGAAAAGGTTTTTTTTTTTAAGGATATTAGAGTACAATCCTGATCAGCCGTAAGCACGATGGTGACAATTGCATGATTTCATGTACATGTAGGGCAATGTCATTATGAATAGAGAATGTATTCTTTAGTCTCTCCTTTCTTTTTATCTCTCTCATTCTCTTTCTTATTGTTGCTCCCTCTCTCTCTTATCTTTCTCGCCCCCTCTATCTCTCTCTATTTCTCATTCTCTTGCCCTCTTATCTATCACGCTTACTTCCCTCTCTCTTTCTTTTCTTATTCTTTCTCTTGCTTTATCGTTCACTCCCTTTTTCTCACCGTTCACTCTATTATTGTGTTGCTCTCTTCTCTCCATCTTCTTATCTCTCTCACTAATTCTCACTTTCTCTTACGCTTCTTTCTCTCACTTTTTCCCCTCCCTATTTCACTCCCTCCCGACTCCCTCCCTCTCTCTCACCCACACATCTTTATCTCTCTTTCTCACGCACTCTCTCTCTCTTAACTTACTCTTTCTTTTGTATTTATCTCTTGTTCTATCTTTCTCACCCCTCTCTCTCACTCAAGATAGAGAATATTGAGAGAGTGTGTGGGATGGAGAGGTTGAGATAAAGAATAATGAGAGAGAGGGTGTGATGGAGAGAGATAAAGAATGGAGAGAGATAGAGAAGAGAGAGAAAGAGAGAGAAAGACTGAGTAAATGGAGAGTTAGGTAGATACTCTTTCTTTTATATTTATCTCTTGTTCTATCTTTCTTACCCCTCTCTCTCACTCAAGATAGAGAATATTGAGAGAGTGTGTGGGATGCATAGGGGTTGAGATAAAGAATAATGAGTGAGAGAGGGTGTGATGGGGAGATACAAGAGATAGAGAATGGAGAGAGATAGAAAAGAGAGATAAAGAGAGAGAAAGACTAAGTAAATGGAGAGTTAGGTAGAGATTCATTGACAAAGAGAAAAAGTGAGTGAATGGAGATTGGTCGTGGGGTCTCCTTCACTCTACCTCTCCTGCTCTCTGCAATCTCTTCTATTTCTCTCACTCTCATTCTCTCATTCTCTATCTTAATCTCTCACTTTTTCTCCCTTTATCTTTTTCTATCTCTCCCTCTATCCCTCTCTCTCAATACCGTCTCTCTATCTTTCCCAAATACCCTCCCCCACTCTCTTCATTCCTCACCCTCTCCCTCTTCCTCTCATTCTCTTCCTAGCTCTCTCCCTCTCACCTATTATTATATCTCTCTCCTTCTCTCTTATCCTTTCTTTCTTTCTACTTCACTTTTACTCAATTTCTTGCTCTCTCTCTCTCTCTTACTCTCCCTCACTTTCTCTCGCTCTAACCCCTCTCTCACACTTTATACCTATCTCTCTCCCTTCCTAGCCACTGTACCTCTTTCTCCCTCACACACACACTCTCTCTCCCTCCATCTTTTAATCTCTCTCTCTCCTCCTCTCTCACACACATTTCTCTCTCTCTCCCTCAATCTCTCTTGCTCACTCTCTCTCCCCACACTCTCTTTCTCCCTCTACGATGCTCCCTCTTACTCCCTTTCTCCAAACTTATCTTATACTCTTGATCCCCACTCTCTCTTCATTTCTCGCTATCACTCTCTACATTTCTCCCCCTTTTTCTCCCTCACTCTATCTCTCTCACTTCTTCTCTCGACCTCCCTCTCTCTGTCTCTTTCACTCACTTGCGCACTATATCTTTCTCACCCTCTTTACCTCTCTCATATAATCTCTCTCTTACTCTTCTCTTTATTAGTCCTCTTTCTCATGCTTGCTCTTACACTCTTAACTCTCTTCCCCTCCCTCCTCAACTCCCTTTGTGTCTCACTCTTTTACCCTCCCTCTCTATTCACCACTTTTGCTTGCTTTATCTCTATCCCATTCTCCCTCTCTTTTATTATCTCTCTTACTCTATCTACTTTCTCTCTCAGTCCTTATCACTCTATCACTCTCTCACTCTCTCATTTGCTCCCTCTCTCTCGGTTGCTCTCTCTCAATTCCTATCCAACCACCAAACACTCCCTTCCTATGTCCTCTTTCTATCTCTACTCATTTTATTAATCTCTCTCAATTTCCATCTATTGTTCTCTGAATCAATCTTCTTCTATGTTCACTCTCTCTCTATTCTCTCTATTTCTCTCTTACACTCTCTGTCCCACTCCTACTCGTGCTCTCTTTCTCTCCCTCATTAATCGTATCACTCACTCCCTCTGTCTCTCTTTTTTCACCTATTCCCACTCTCAATCTCTGTTCCACTCTATGTTCTATCATTATTTCTCCTTATATTGCTCTCTTCTCTCTCTCAAGATATTCCCTCTAGTTTAGTCACTCTCATCACTTTACTGTCATCTATCTCTCATTTTTTTCTCACTTTCTCTCACACATCTCACTCCGCTTCTCCCTCCTTCCCCCATCTCTCCCTCTCTCTTCTTATCTTTACACATTTACTGGCTTTCTTGCTCTATCTTTTCTCATTCTCTTCTCCTTCTATTTCTCTCCCATTCTCTCTGTCTATCTTCAATTTAACTCTCACTCTCACTCCCTCTCTCTTTCTCTCCATTTTTCCTCACTCCTATCTTTATTTTTATCTTGATCTCTCTCTCTAATTCATGGTCCCTCAAATTTTCTCTTTAGTTTCATTCTTGATCATCCTCCTTCCACCTCCCTCTCATTTTGTCAACCTCGAACCTCTTTACACACACACTCTCTCTCTCTCTCTCAATCTCTTTAATTCCTTTTCTCAATCTCTCTTACTATTTTTTTAGTTGTTGTCCATTTCCTTCTCAATATTTTCCTCTCCTTCTCTCTTCCTCCTTGGCTCCATCTATTTTTCATTTCTCCCACCCTCTCTTTCTTTCACTTAACCACCTTACTGTTTCTCATTTGCTCTCTATCTTCTCTCTCTCACTCTTCTCATATATTTCTCTCCCTTTCTCTCGCTTATTATCTCCCTCTCTCTCTCTTTTTTCTCACTCATTTTCTTCTCCTCCCTCCCTCTCATTCTATCTTTAATTACACTCTCTTCTATTTTTATTTCTTTCTCTCCCTCTATTGCTACTCTCTATTGAATTTTACTTTCACTCTTACCCTCTTCCTCACTCTCTCTCTCTTTCTCACTCAATATTCTCCCTCTCTCCTTTGCTCTTTCTCTCACTCTCTTCCTATCTCTCTCTCCATCTCACCCCTTTTCTCATAATATTTCTCTTCTTCTCCCACGATCTCTCCCTCAAGCTCATTCTCTCGTGTGCCTTCACTCTCTTCTCTCTCTATTTCTCTCTCACTAGCTCTTCCGCTTTCACTCACTCTCTTCAAAAATCTCTTTCACTCCCTCCCTCTTTCTCTCTCTTTATTATCTATCTCTTACTACCTTATGTTACTCCCTCTATCACTCTATCTCTCCCTCCCTCCCTCTCTCTATGGCCCGCTCTCTCGCTCTCTCTTTAACTTCATCGCTCTTCCTCACTCTTCCTTCAGACATTCTCCTATCTCTATTTATCTCTCACTTTTCCTCCCTTTCTCACTTTCTCCCTCTCTTCAATTTCACAAACTTTTACTCCCTCCCTTTCTCTCTTTATTCCTCACAACGCTCTCACTCTTTCTTTTGCTCTCCCTCACTTCCCTCCCTCCCTCTCCCTCTCTCATTCGCTAAATGTCTTCCACTCTCATTCACTCACTCTCGCTCTTTCTTCCCTCACTCTCTCTTCTATCTCTCTCATTCTCTCTCTTGCTCTTACTCAGATGGAGAGGGGCTAAGATGAGAATTATGAGAGAGGGTGTGATAGAGAGAGATAGAGAATGGAGATAGAGAAATGAGAGAGAGAGAGAAAGAAAGCATGAGTAAAGAGTGAATTAGGTAGAGATTTATAGAGAAAGAGAAAG
>NW_018227538.1:0-2091 GCF_001263595.1 Phalaenopsis equestris
CTACGCAGCCTAAGCGATCAAAAAGAGCCAAGTACTCTAGGAATGGAAAGCCAGGAGAGCTAAATCCGCTTCTAGGAGGATGGGGAGGAATTCACATGGGACTTATATCCACACCGACAATGGGTTCAGAGGCCGTAGAGGCATGACCCAAAAAAGTGGTTCAGAGGTCGTAGAGGCATGACCACGCCCGGTAGGTTCAGGGGTCGTAGAGACATGACCTACGAATGAGCTCAGGGGCCGTAAAGGCATAACCCAACGTTGTGGTTCAAGGGCCGTAGAGGCGTAACCACAAAGAAAAATAGGTTCAGAGGCCATAGAGGCATGATCTAGGGGTGAGTTCAGAGGTCATATAGACGTAACACAACTCGGTGGTTCAGGGGTCGCAGGGGCATGACCACAAAAGACTGAGCGGTTAGACCCTTGTATGTCTGCGCTTCATCAATGAGGACTGGCGGGCTACATGTCGCTCATGTATAGAAGGCAGGTTGGCTATGAAGCCGCCCGGCACTTTAATGAGGAATGTCATAGGGACTTATATCACTCACAAAGCGGTAACAGGCTGACTAGATCAAGAAGGCTGTAAAGTTCACATATGAGGACTAGTCTGCGTTAATCAGTTAGGAAGGAGAGCCAATGGACTCTGATCCATCCTGTAAACTGATCGAGGTGCGTACCTCAACACTCGCACTCCATCAATGAGAACTGCCATGTAGACTTTACGTCACACATGAGAGGAAGGAAGGTTGGCTAGGAAGTCTCTTGTCACTTTAATGAGGAATGTCATGGAGCCTCACATCGCTCACTAAGCGGTAACAGGTTGACTAGATCGAAAGGAGAATGCCCACGGACTTCAGCTCTCCTCTGAGTACTAGTCTGCATTGATCAATTAGGAAGGAGAGTCATGAGACAATGATCTCTCCTGCAAACTGATCGAGGTGCGTGCCTCAACACCCGCACTACATCTGTGATGAATACTAAGAGTTTTACATCATCACCTGAGAGGTAGAAAATGTTAGCTAGGAAGCCGAGCAAAAAGCTAAATCGTTGAATAACGAGATGTTCTCATAAAAGGACTGACTAGAATGTCGTGTGGTCCGAGAAGCACTAAAGTCGGATGACTGAGAAGCCAAAACTGGAGACGTCGCCCATGAGGAATGTACTTGAGGCTTATACCCGCTCTGGACAGAGGGTTCAGAGATCGTAGAGGCGTGACCCTGAAACAACCAAGGTGTTAGAACCCTGAACGCCTGCGCTATGTGTGAAGACTGTCGTCGGGCCTTATGTCGCTCTTTGAACAGGTAGGCAAGTTGTCTAAGGAGCCCAGCATTAAAGCTGAAATGTCGAATGACGAGATGTTCTCATAAAAGGACCGACTAGAGTGTCATGTGGTTCAAGAAACATCGGAGCAGGTGGCTAAAAAGCTAAAAATGTCAAGAGACATGATGTCCTCATAATAGAGCAGACTCTAAGGTCATAGGACCTGAGGCACATCGATTTATATGGCTATGGAGCCAATAGAGTTGACATGAGATGAAACACCCTCATAAAAGAACCAACTAGAACGTCATAAGGTTTGACAGGTGTGGAATGCTACCTGAGCAAAGTAGTCTAACAATCTGAGACGGTTCGATAAGGTCGAGTGAAGCGATCCTCATCGTACGCGACGTCACGGTACTGTTGGATATCAGACTATCACGACCAAACAAGGATTGGTTGACCAACTGAAGTAGTCTAAACCAATATGGCATGTCCCTTCACGAGGTGATGAAAATCAATCAAGTCGAACACGGTGCCGAAGGGAGTTGGATGAACAAAGCGATCCAACCTCATAGTACCTTGCGGACCTGAGTGGGGTAACTCTTACTGGAGAGTTCTGCGGGTGAGAGAAAACCTGGCTTAAACATGGACTAATCGAATTAGCATAGAGCTAAGATTAGTTCAACATGCAACCTGACATGGTGAGTAGGATCAGCCAAGTCATATATCAAATAGCACAGGAGGTAGGTATCCTGCCTATGCATGTAAAATGGTACAGGAGATATGTATTCTGACCCTTCATCAAGCGAGCAAGTACATGGCTGAATAGCCTAA
>NW_018227539.1:0-497 GCF_001263595.1 Phalaenopsis equestris
TTTCAATTAATTTTGATAAATCACAGAAACTTCAAGAAATCATAAAATTTTGGCCAAATGACTCTCTGATTTAGGGTTAGCTTACATAAAAATTTCAAGTGATTAGAAATTGTCCTGATCATCTTTTGAAATTTTCTTTGAAAATGCATATTTTTGCATAAAAATAATTATATGAATTAAATTAAATTGTGAAAATTCACATTTTCTTCTCTGATGTCTTAATTGACCTATCAGTAGGGTTACATAAAAATCTTAAAGTCATTTGACATGAATTTGACAAATTATGAAAGTTTGGACCCTTAGGGGTAAAAGGGTAATTTTGATATTTTGGCCTTAATGAACATTTAGGCCTAATAAAAATGGGAAATGGGTAATTCCTAATATTAATTAACTCATTTATTGATTTGCAATAAAAAATGGGTTTAATTCGTAATTTTGATTCCCATAATTATCAAAATTTTAGAAAGTTCATTAGCATAAAATGACTTTTGAATTTA
>NW_018227540.1:0-984 GCF_001263595.1 Phalaenopsis equestris
AAGATTATGCCGTTATTTTCATTTTACTTTTCTTTGTAATGAGTATGACTCATTTTTAGGATCTTTGGATGCATGCTAGAAGAAGTTTTTATTATAAATGTTATGGTGTTTACTTACACTTCATTTACATTACAATAAGGCCCGTTGTTGTGTTATAATACATTATAATTGCATTAAGACCTGAGAGAGCGGTGTAATTCTCAACAAAGTGGAATCACATTCAAATTCTATGGATGGTGATATTCATGGGGGTTGAGTGCAAATAAATAGGAAAATATGGATATTGTTAGGCGTAAAATTGGAGATTTTAGGGTGACAGACTAGAATCCCCAATTTGGTCTTAGCTTTTAAGAACTAAAGCAAGTGTTAGCTTTAAGGGTAAGGGAAGTGGGAGCTCTTGAGTGAGAGTCAGTATCCTCCAAAACAGATTCAGAGACTAAACTTGAGATTAGGCAATCATTTTCTATAACACTGAATCAGGGTAGAGAATTAAAATTGCTCTTATTTGGCACATACAATATTTAATGCATCTCATTCCTTTACATTATCCAATTTGCTACATAAGAAGAGTAGTTTTTAACATCTTAAATCTCTCCAAACCAACTCATCCAGAAAGGGTTATCTATTGAATTAATATTTACATTTAGGAATAGTTACTATCCTTACATTTAACAATCGCATTTAAGAGTAGTTGCTAGATAAAGAGTAGTTGCTAGATAAATTACTATTTTAATGGACATTCCAAACTAAGGACTAATAGTAGTAGGCTGTAATTTGATTAAGGACTTCTTTCCTTGCTTCCTTGTAGGATCGATATTCAGAGCTTAATCAAAAAGTCCTATATTACTTGAAGTGATACGTGCACTTGCATAGAATCCACAGTGTGTGAATAATTTGCTATATTTTATAATATTTCAATTTTTAATATTAGCTACTAAATATAAATTGCGTCAAGTTTTTGGCCGTCTTTTGAAAGCTAAATTA
>NW_018227541.1:0-3210 GCF_001263595.1 Phalaenopsis equestris
GCCTCACCCTCAATTCTTGTATTCAACCTTTGGGACAGATACAAAATTTGAGGTAAAGTGCTCTTTCATCTAAACTATGAAAATTATGGGGTCAGTTTGACTTCATCTTTTTCAAAATTAAAATTTTTTTTAATGTCCTTCCGAAGCGGGCAACGGGATTTCAATTCCGATGACCGACAGCTTCTTACGGGCAAACCCCACACCAAAATAGTGCCGAAAACAGTTAATTATACTTTCTGCACATCTATCATTGCTCTTCCTATGGCTAGGAAAGGTTTCCCCAAAATGATAGGTATCTCCTTATCTTCCTCCATGTCCAGCACAATGAAATCAGCAAAAAAGATAAATTGATCCACTTTCACTAGGACATCTTCTATAACTCCTTTAGGATAGATTATTGAATGATCTGCTAATTGCAGAGTTGCAGTAGTAGTGGTTACTTCTCCTAATCCAAACATTCTAAATTTTGATAATGACATAAGGTTGATGCTTGCTCCTAAATCACATAAAGCTTTCCCATAAAATTCATCTCCTATTGCACATGGATTTGTGAAGCTGCCCAGATCTTTAATCTTTTTCAGGAAGCTTTTTCTGAATTATAGCACTACACTCCTCACTAAGTGCAACAGTCTCATTATCCTCAAAATTTCTTTTCTGTTTAAGAATATCCTTCAGAAACTTTACCTAGATTAACATTTGTTTTAGAGCTTTAGCAAATGGAATATTAATTGTAAGCTTATTAAAAATTTCCATAAATTTTGAAAATTGCTTATCCATCCTTTGTTGTCGAAGCCTCTGAGGAAATGGAGGTGGTGGTTTTTCCAAAGTGGCTTTTCAAATCAACTTTAAGTAAAGAAAAAGGTCTCTCTAAACCTTTCGGAGCGTCCTCTTTTGGTTCTTCAATCTCTTCTCTCTCTACTTCAGTCTTTTTTTAATGCTACCTGACCACGACTTTATATATGGTTAAAAATATAAGATAAATATGGATGTAATAAATATTCAATAATTGTAAAGGCACACTTATCAACGTAAATATACATATCACTCATGTAATATAAGGCTCTAATGGAGTCCTAGATATTGATCCCACAGGAGTGGCTTAGAATTACGAACTAAGATTTTAGAAAAAACAATATTTTAATCACAACAATGAAGTTCAATTTGTTATCTGTCACTAATAGGTAATTGCAATAAATATATAATTTTAATAACTATTAAATAACAAGTGATACTAATGAGGGTTTAAATGTGATATTCAATATACAAGAAAGAATCTTTCTCCTTGTCAAGAAATTATAGTGAATGGATAAAGTGAATTAATTCAAATTATATTATGCCAAATAGAAGCATACCTATTCTTTACCCTTTGGTCCAGGCATAAAGAACATTGACTAATCCTATGCTTGTTTACTGAATCTGTGGCTAGGCTGGGAGGATACCGACTCTCACTTCAAAGCTCCTACGTTCCCTTCACCTGAGGGCTAACATCTACACTTCAGCACCCAAATGATAGGACCGAATTGGGGATTTTAGTCTGTCACTCTAAAATCTTTAATGCTACGCCCGATAATATTATCTCTGTATTTATTTGCACCCAACTTCCTAGGGCTTTGACCACCCTGAATCTTGGATGTAATCTTCACTTTAGCTATAAAACTCAACATATTTTAACAAATCAATTGACGAGATTGAAAGTAAATTAAGATCAAAATGAAAAGATCATCACAATTTCTTAAACATTTTCATGGTTTCACCAATTCAAATCATCATTTCACAAATCTTGAGACAAGGAGAAAGACAGAGAAAGCTACTCAAATTTCATGAGGAAAACACAACAAAACTCGGAATTCATATATAAAATAAAAGCCCTATAGACTACAACAAGTAAATAACTTACTCCTCAAGGTTCCTCTGAATCTCTTCCTTTCTTTGTAGCACATAGAATTCCTCTTTGAAACAACAAGGAGGAAGAAATCTCTCACTTTCCATCCACTCTAACAATCTCTCGAAGAATTCCTCACACTATTGGAACCTTTCTAACCTCTAAGAACTCTCTCTAGAACTTCCTCCTCTTCCAGACTACTCAGGCTCCTCTAAGTTTAGGCCAAAATAGTCTTTTAAAGTTGTGGTTGAGCTTTCTCAAGAGTTGCCTAAGCATCCCTTCAAACTTCGGCCTTATCTAAAGCCTGATTGGGCATAACCACCGAGCTCACTGTCGGCGGCCTCAAGTGTGCCTTCGGCGGACCTTCATATTAAATTACTTCTGGAGTCTCGGGAAAATCTCGTCGTCGGCAGGGTCAATGGCGCCGGCGGCGCCCTAGTTCAATTCTGCACATTTTGGTCCTTTTCACTCCTTTTTGCATCTTTTTGCTCCAATAACCCTAATTCATCATTCCTGCAACAAAACATCATAAATACCTTTCTTTAAAGTGCAATATCATCAAAAATAGTATAAAATAGGTATGAAAATCTCAATATATTTTCCTTTGGTCAAAATCCCCCAAACTTACTTGTCCTCAAGTAATTTTGGTACTATATAAAAGTTATGATCTACTGTAGTAAAGTTTTAATTCAGAAATACTATAAGTTTGATTTAAATAAATATCATAGTAAGATTTTCAGAAAAATTTCAAGTAATTGAATTAACTTTGTAGCCACAAGATTATCTAGTCATCAAGTTTAAGAGTTTTAGTTTTCTATTCATTTCAAGAATAAATATATTTTGCAATATTAAGTCACTTAAATTATTTAAAAGATAGGAACTTCATGAGAACTATACTAGTAAAAGATCTATTCCGTAAATATAAGTTCAGGAATCTATTTAGGTTTTCCCTTTATGTAGGTCCAGGGAAGCCAATTTTTGATTAGGCATATCCTCAAGCTTCTCTTCACTTCCATAATTTTTTTTTCTTTCTTTTTCTCTTTTTTATTTGGATTGCTTTCAATCCTATATATTTTTCTTTTCTTTTCAGGGATTGTTTTCAATCCTTTCTTTTTTCTTTTTCAAGTGAGGATTACTATATCTGGATAGCCTTTAATGATTTTGAACTTAACTTTTCTTTCCATAATTGAAACTCAAAGCATTCCCTTACCTTATAAATATTTCATAGCTTTTACATCATTGAGCCCCAATCTTTTCTTCTCAAATGAATTTCCAGATTCTTAATATTTCAAAATATAGTTTCCTTTACTTTAAATAGTTAACTATAA
>NW_018227541.1:3344-4891 GCF_001263595.1 Phalaenopsis equestris
ATAGTTAATATTTTTCTTCCCTCCCCCAAACTTAAATTTTTAAATATCAAATAATACAGGTGGAAAGAAAAAACTATAAATATAAATCATACCTCAGTATTGTAGGCATTTTCATCATTCTAAAATTTTTGTAGGCCTTCTCAAATTTTTACTTCACCTAGTCTGTAATATTAGGAGCTTTCTACACATATAAATCATTAAAAGCATTTCTGGGTAATGAAATTTTGAAATAAGTATAAAACTAAAACATTAAACAAGCACAACATTTCCTAACACAACCACAATACTAAACAATTAAAACTAAAATGCGAAATAAAAATCACATTACATTACAAAATACCACTCAACATATATTAAACTACACATGCACATTTAACTATAACACAAACTTTATAAAAAAAATTAAAAATCATCCAAGTACAATGAAATAATAAAAATGAAGTCCAAATACACAAACATCCATTTCTATTACAAACAAACTTACAGAAATAAAAGTACAAATATAATTACATCTATTCATTCACCTTGATCAGTAGGTGGATTGAGATGATACTGAGTATACCGGGGGCACTTAGGAAAAGTAACATCAGGCTCACCTCTGTAGTGTCGGGCCTGAGCTTCATAATAGGCTACCTCAAAATTTGAATGCCTTTGAAGGTACTCACTATCATAATTGTGTTGATGTTCTAAACCTCCAATCCTTTCATTTATCAATTCTATGCTCTTCCGCTGCAAGGTCAACTCATTCATTAAATCAGAGAGGGCAGGGGAACTAGAAGGTGGAAGGTCATAACTTGTAGAGGGGACATCTCTACTAGTAGAAGGTTCTTGACTTCTACTCCTAGTTCCCCATTTCTCATTAGATTCATATGTCTTGAAATTAGCTTTACTAATGGGTTTCATAGGGTAATCCCATTCCTCATCTCCAATTTCCAGTCCAAAAAGTTTTCAAATTACATAAATAAGTCCAGGATGTCCTAGAGCTCCAGTAGTCTCACTCCTCGCCGTAGTCAATATATTTCTAAAAATTATTCTCCCCACATTTATAGTCCTATTATTCTAAATACAGAAATTCAAAATAGCTCTATCTCTAGTTACCTCACTATGGTGATAGGTCGGTAATAGAGTAGAGGAAATGAAATAGTGCCATGCCTGCCTTAGAGCCTTAGAGGTGGCATTCAGCATGGAAGCAGAAAAATTTCCTCATTCTCACTGCTTTATCTTCCATGTTCCTTTCCCATCAGTGAGAAAGTTCATCACATCACTAAGCGGGCCTTCCATTGTACTAAAGGGTTCATATTGGCAGCTATAAGAGTCTGGGACTTCATAAAAAGTGTTGATGCGGGTGGCAGTAAACTCAACAAGAAATCCACGCACTTGAACGATTTCATCCTCATAATAGATTACATTGGCAGAACTCCTTCACAACATTTGCATCAGCTTTATTGGTGGTGAAACAAAAGTTTTCCTACCTCCGCTCGGCAATAACTCGTTTGATTTCTCCTCCAGGACTTTCAAAAACTCGATCTTGTATACACTTCTTTCCT
>NW_018227541.1:4958-12197 GCF_001263595.1 Phalaenopsis equestris
GTGGAGACATTTCAATCTAATCAAATTATAGAAAAATTCCAAAAATTACTTCAAATATGCAAATCATGACTTCCAATAGTAATTCTAAGAGTTCAACATTAAGATCCATGAATTTCTTCCTAAATTTACTTCACATTTTCACATTTTTTGGATCTCCTCAATGTGGAAGAAATCCATGGTGAAAATCAAATATTTTTAGTTTGGAGTGAAGCTCTTACCTAAATATTATCAAATCTGGTGTAAGAAAGCCCTAAAAATTCTTCCCAATCCAAGATCTTTCAAGCCCTAATTTGAAAATGACGTTTTTAGGAGGAAGGGGATGATGAATGGTGGCAGTTGACTGGTCAAAATCACGGTTAAAGGTGTTTTTTCTTGAGCTCGCCGTCGGCGGGGTCGATGGCGCCGTTGGCGCGCTTTATTGTAATTAAATCCTAAGTCTCGGGAAAAATTCGCCGTCTGCGGGCTCTATTGATTTTTTCCAAATTCCAGATTTTCGCAATTTTGATCAAGTTCAAGCATTAACGATATGTTTTTAATTATTATAGACATAATTTTAAGTGACTAAATGATGTACTTACCACATATAGACTTTCATAACACAAAACATCACATATATATAAATTTCGAGGGGTACAATATACGTTACATAACACACCTAAGTTTTGTATTTTCTCAACCTCAATACATTAATTCAGTGTCGCAATCCAAGCCACAACACTCAAAACACTGAAAACAAAACATCCTATGCTTGGTCTCAACTATACAGAGATCTAAAAACATAATTCTAAAGCAAAAAAAATACAAAGTTCAAGTTAAAATACATAGATAGACAAATAGATAGTAATATAAATCTACTGATCTTCAGACTCGGACCAAGATTCTCCTCAGAGATCACCCATTGATTGCACATGAATGAAGAGGTTGTAGAAGGGTCAGAATGGAAACTCTTCAGTGGAATCCTCTTCTATTAACTTCATCCTCCTCATCAACCGTATAAAGCTATCTTCTAAATGTCCAGAGTGATCAAAATGTTCCTTCATCCTCTAGTCTAGATGATCAAAGAAATCGACGATATTATTAATCGCATTCATGACATTTTGTACCACCTTTTCCAATTTATTGATTCAAAGCAAGATCACCAGAGACATATCAGGAATTAAGGGTTGAACTGACAGTGAATTCTGAGATGATTGATCTATTATAATGGACATGTCGTTTTCATCTACAAATACTGGGAATCTCTCAGTTGGGTCCGAAAGCTTCCAAGGTAGCAGTACCTTTTCCCAATTTTCATAGGGCACTTGGAATTGACTGCATTGACTGCAAAGTGAGAAAATTCTGCAAAGTGAGAAAATTATGGAGGGGTGTCCAAGCCCATAAGTTGATCCATCAACGATAAGACCCAAAATCGGCTTCATAATTATTGATCCAATGTGGATCGGCAGTCCCCTTTGGATGCAGTAATTCAAAATGGCACATTCTTTAGAAACTTTTCCGATCTTCATTGTTGGTAACAGTTTTACAGAAATGAAAAAGTGCCAATGTTTCAAAACGGGATTTAAGAGTGTCGCATAAAAACTAACATATCAGTTTTCTCTTGTTTCCCAGTCGTCAGTTTCGTCAGTTAAATAATGGTAAATTTCATTCATCTGGTTTCTTGCTGGGATAAAATTAGAATAGTGGCAGACAGGAACATTTTCGATCCCGTATAATCGTATAATTTGTTGATCCATGCAGGAGTGAAAGAGGAGTGAAAGTGATCCATCTTCCTCACATATAAACAACTCCTTGGTTGATTCCATGTAAATTTGCATAGATTTATTTTACCACAGGAACCACCACGGCGGCGGGGTACCGGTTAAGGCAATCAGCATTTTAACATGATTAAACAGTACGTATAATATCCATCATGGGATTATTCAATTCACAATTTACGAATCCTCATTCCTTGATTAATCTTTTCTTCGTCAGTACCTTGTTGAAGATTCGATGTAGATTCACTGCGCTTCTGCACTAATAAACTTTCACCGATTGAAAACTCGTATTCTGGGATTATCAAGGGAATTGAACGCCAAAGGAATGAAATTGGTGGAGTTTCAATACATTTTTGAAGGGAAAATATGAATTAGGAATCAAATTTTTGAGTTTAAAAAGATTATTCCCGCCCAAAAACCGCCAGAAACTGCCATTTGAACCCAAGTAACTGCCATTTCGTTGGTCTTGCCGTCGGCGAGGTTGAGGGCGCCGTCGACAAGCCTCTGTATTAATTTTTCCCGGACTCTCAGGAAAAACCCGCCGTCGGTGGCGTCAAGGGCGGTGCTCGCGCCCAAGGGGCGTCGTCGGCGCCCAAGTCAAAATTTTCACAGTTTTCGCCCTGGTCCAAACGCGTTCCATATTTTCTCTATGGATCCAATTTTTAAGATGTTTCATGGATAAATAAGAGTTTTTGAGTTTAATACTACAACATACTAACGATAATTTCAAATAAAAACTACTATAGTTGCGATAGAAGTAAGGATAAATATGGGTTACCTCCCATAACTGCTTGGTTTAACGTCGTCAGCCCGACCTATTCAGGTGTTATTCAGGTTGACTGATCATTAAAACCGCTTTAAAATTTGGTCTTTTACCCTCATAATATGGTTTTAGTATGTGTCCATTTACCTTAAATCTATTTTCTGTCTTCTGATCTTCAATTTCAATAGCTCCGTAAGTATAAACTTTAGCCACAATAAAGGGTCCTAACCAACGAGACTTCAATTTCCTAGGAAATAACTTCAGCCTAGTGTTGTAAAGTAAAACTTCTTGTCATGGTTTAAATTTCTTCTAGTTAATCTTCTGATCATGCCAAAACTTTAATTTTTTCCTTATAAATTCTGTCGTTATCATAAGACTCATTTCTTAATTCTTCCAATTCATTTAATTGTAACAATCTCTTCTTACCAGCATCTTTAAAATTATAATTGAATTTTGTAATCGCCCAATATGATTTATGCTCCAATTCTACTGGTAAGTGACAAGTTTTTCCAAAAATTAGTCTGTAAGGAGTAATTCCAATAAGAGTTTTATAAATTCCAATAAGAGTTTTATAAGTTTTATAAGCAATCCTGTAAGCCCATAATGCAGTATCCAGTTTAGTGGACCAATCTATTTTACTAGGGCTTACAGTCTTTTCAATAGTCTACTGCAATTAATATATATAAGTTTCCAAATAAAGGAATAAATGGTCCCATAAAATCTAATCTCCAAACGTCAAAGATCTCAACTTCTAACATGAAATTTGGAGGCATTTTATTTCTTCTAGATATATTGCCTACTCGTTGACAACGATCACAAGTTTTTTATGTATCTATAAACATTTCTAAAGATAGTAGGCCAATAAAATCCAGCTTGTAAAATTTTATAAGTAGTTTTATCAATCCCAAAATGTCCTCCAAATTCAGAATCATGACATTTCTGAATGATTAGCTCAGTTTCTTCATAAGGTACACATCTCCTCATAATCAGATCCTTACATTTTTTATATAAATAAGGTTCATCCTAAAAATACGCTTCTGCATCATGAATGAATTTTATTTGTTGTTGCAATGTCAGCATTGGTGGCAAAGTATCAATTACAATATAGTTAACAATTTCAGCATACCATGGTATTTTCCACTCATTTTCCACTCATACCATGGTATTTTCCACTCAATAATATTATAAAGTTGTTCATCAGGGAAACTGTCTCTAATTTTGTTGTTAGTGTCAGATGGTTCTTGGTTTTCTAATCATGACAAATGATCACCAATTTGATTATCAGTTCCCTTTTGATCAAAAACCACAAGATCAAATTCTTGCATCAAAAGTATCCATCTAATCAACCTTGGTTTAGTATCCTTCTTTTGCATCAGATATTTAATAGCAGAGTGATCAGTATGCAAAACACATTTAGCTCCAAGATAATAAGATCTGAATTTATCTAAAGCATACACATTGGTCAGTAACTCTTTTTAAGAAACAGTATAGTTAATTTGTACTTCATTAAGAGTTGTACTAGCATAGTATATAACTTAAAAAATCTATTCACACCTTTGTCCAAGGACAACTCCAATAGCATAATCACTAGCATCACATATCAGTTCAAATGGTTTCTCCCAGTTAGGTGTTTCTAATGGTTTCTCCCAGTTAGGTGAAACTATAATAGGGGTTGTGATTAATTTTTCTTTTAATAACTCAAAGGCATTTAAACGGCTTTCAATAAATTCTAATTTTTTGTCCTTTTCTAAAAGTTGGCACAGAGGTTTGGTAATTTTTGAAAAATCTCTAATAAAATTCCTGTAAAATCCAACATGTCTAAGAAATCTCCTAACCTCTCTTACATTAGTAGGAGGTGTTAGTTTAGATATAACTTGAATTTTTGCAGCGTCTGCTTCCATACCATCTTCTAAAACTTTATGCCCTAACACAATTTCTCCTACAATCATAAATTGACATTTCTCCCAATTCAGAACGATATTAGTTCTTTCACATAACTCTAAAACTTTCTCAAGATTATTTAAGCATGCGTCAAATGATGTTCCAAATAGAGAGAAATCATCCATAAATACTTCAAATTCATCATCAGAAAATTCATCATATATGGACATCATACATCTATGGAATATTGCAGGTGCATTACATAATCCGAAAGACATTCTTTGAAACTGAAAGGCATTCTTTGAAAAAGGCATTCTTTGAAAAGCAAAAGTTCCAAAAGGACTAGTAAATGTTGTCTTTTCTTGATCCTCAGGAGGAATAGGAATTTGGTGGTAACTAGTATATCCATCTAAAAATAAAAATATTTGTGACCAGCAAGTCTATCTACCATTTGATCTAAAAAGGTTAAAGGGGAGTGATCTTTCCTGGTGGCAGTGTTTAATTTTCTATAATCAATGCAAATACGCCACCCAATAACTTGTCTGATAGGTATTAATTCATTATTTTTTTTGTTTCAACACTCACTCCTCCTTTCTTAGGAACACAATGAATTGGACTTACCCACGCACAATCTGAAATAGGATATATAATTCAAGTGTCTAACCATTTCAAAATTTTCTTCTTAACTACTTCTTTCATCATCAGATTTAATCTCCTTTGTAAATCAACTCTTGGTTTATATTGTTCATCAAATATAATTCTGTGCATACAGATTGAAGGACTGATTCCCTTAATATCAGCTAAGGTCCAACCAAAAGCTTTCTTATATCTTTTTAATGTATCTAACAGTCTTTTCTCTTGCAAATAATTTAATTCTGAAGATATAATAACTGGTAAGATAGATGAGTCTCCTAAAAACACATACTTCAAGTGGCTAGGCAATACTTTCAACTCAAGTTCAGGTGGTTTTATAATTGATGGTAACAGATTCTTATCGACATTTTCTGTAATATCCAACATCTCAAATCTTTCCTGAACATAATCTAAATCTTCATTTTTCAATTTGTCCAAAATAACTTCATTAATCTCTTCAAATTGTTCTTTCTCCTCAATATGTTCTTTAAAATGTTCTTTCAATAGATGTTCACTAATTTCCATGCGAAAACATTCATTATCTCTTTCAACAGCAGGGTATTTCATAGATTTCCCAATGTTAAAAGTCATTTCTTGATCATTAACTCCCATAGTTAATTCCCCTTTTGGAACATCTATCATAGCTTTTTCAGTAGCTAAAAATGGTCTCCCTAAAGTAATAGTATTTCTCTATCTTCCTTCATATCTAAAATAATGAAATCTACAGGAAATATAAATTTATCAACTTTTACAAACACATCTTATATAACTCCCTTAGGATATGTACTGAAAGATTCGCTAACTGTAGAGTTACAGAAGTAGATGAGACTTCTCCTAATTCTAGTCTCTAGTCTTTTGAAAATTGCATAAGATTAATGCTGGCTCCCAAATCACATAAAGCACTTCCATAAAATTTTTCACCGATAGCACACGGTATAGTGAAACAAATTGGTATACAATAGTACATGGTATAGTGAAGCTGCGAGGATCTTTTAATTTTTCAGGAAGCTTTTTCTGAATAATTGTACTACACTTCGCTAAGTGCATCAACTTCATTATCCGTAAACTTCCTTTTCTTATTCAGAATATCTTTCATAAATTTCACATAATTAGGCATTTGCTCTAAAGCTTCTACGAAGGGAATATTTACTGTTAACTTCTCAAGAATTTCTAAAAATTTGGAAAATTATTTATTTTGTTTGTGTTGCTTCAATCTTTGAGGAAATGGTGGTGGAGGTTTCTCCACAGTAATTTTCATTGGTGTAAATGGATACTCGAAATCTGGGTACTCATGACCCTTTTCTTTTCGGTATCCACTTTCTCTTTTTCCATTTATGTTTCTTTCTGTACTCTTGTTTCCAATTCTTTTCCACTTCGTAATTGTATTGCTTTTATTTGTTCTTTTCCTTAATCTTTAGGATTTGGTTCCACAATACTAGGAAAAGTTCCTAATGTTTGGTTACTAAGCGCAGTAACGAATTAGTTTTCATTATTCTTAATAGCAGCTCCTTGATTTTTTAATTGATTTCCTTGAATTTTTAATTAATTTCCTTTAATTAATTTCCTTATTAATTTCCTTGATTCTGCAATTGTTGACCCATGTTTAATATCAGCTCTTCCATAGACAACTTCTTCTCCTTAATTTGAGTGTTATTGTTAAATCCTGGAGGATAAGAAGGTCTGTAATTTACATTTCTTGGATGAATTTCCTAACGGGTTCACTGGGTTGTTTGCCCATTGTTGATTTGTAGAATAATTGTTCTTCCAATTAAAGTATGGATGATTCTTCCAACCTGGGTTATAATAGTTCAAATAAGGGTTGTTGGGTCTATTAATAACATTTAAAGTCTCATATGAAGGTTGAACATCAAAAAATTGCCCAGATGATTTCTCTTTCATCATAGGAGGTGTTGGAGAATAATTAATCCCATAATGACCTAATTTTTTTGATATTGCAGCAATCTGCGAAGCTAACATAGATATTGCATCAGAATCATCGATACTAGCTACTCTGCTACTCTAGCTACTCTTTTAGGATTTACCCATTCAGAGGGCCATTGAAAATTTTTGGTATCCATCTCTTCTATTAAAGATTAAGCCTAATCAAAAGGTTTTGACATTAAAGACCACCAGCCGCAGCATCTATAATCGATCTAAGAGATCCCATAATCCATTGTAAAAAGTTTGAATTATCAACCAATCTGGTAA
>NW_018227541.1:12353-17751 GCF_001263595.1 Phalaenopsis equestris
ATAGATCCTGGTGCTAACAAATTTAACCACATCTTAGCCTTATCCCTCAGTGAAAAAGGAAAAAGTCTAAGTCTAACAACATTGTTTGAGACTCTATCATATTTAAAAGTAGCACATATTTCTAAAAAACTAGCAAGGTGTAAGTTCGGATCTTCATTTGGTGTACCACCAAATTGTTTATTTTGTGTCATTTGGATAATAGCAGGTTTAAACTCAAATGAATCAAATGAATTCGTAGCTACATCAGGATTTTGGATAGATAAGTGAATTTCATCTGTTGTAGGGTTTTCATAATCTCGGAGGGGGCGGTAGGGGTCGAGGTTGGTGTTCATTCTCTATTCCTCGATTATTCAAGTTGTTTTCCATTGTATCAAAATTTCTAGGTTCTCTTCTTAATCTTCTAATGCTTCTAACAGTGTGTTCTAATTTTTGAATCGTAGGGTATATGATTTTCAGGTCCAAATTTACGAATATAATTTGAAATCATGACTCGATAATATAATTAACTAAATATAAAAAAAAAGTTGCAATTCAAGTAAAAATTTTCTAATAATCCTAATTTGTCCCGTACTCTAATTGTGATTTTACTCACTCAGTCCCCGGCAACGGCACCAAAAACTTGGCCACGACTTTATATATGCTTAAAAATATAAGATAAATATGGACGTAATAAATATTCAATATTGTAAAGCCACACTTATGTAAAGCCACACTTATCAAACGCAAGTATATGTATCGCTCAAGTAATATAGGGCTCTAATGGAGTCCTAGATATCGATCCCATAGGGAGTGGTTTAAAATTACGAACATATAAGAAATATACTTTTGCACCTGTCATAACAACGAATTTTGATACAAATAGAAAATCGATCCCACAGGGAGTGGTTTAAAATTATATCGATCCCACAGGGAGTGAATAATTTTATGCGTAATTTTAAACCACTCCCTGTGGGATGATATAATTTTAATAACTATTAAATAATGAATGATACATATTTTAAAAACAATACTTTAATATGTTCGTAATTTCATATAAATTTTGATACATATAGAAAACAATACTTTAATCATAACAACGAAGTTCAATTTGCTTATCTATCACTAATAGGCAATTGCGATAAATATATAATTTTAATAACTATTAAATAACGAATGATACTAATGAGGGTTTAAATGTGATATTCAATATATAAGAAATTATCATTCTCCTTGCCAAGAAATTATAGTGAATGGATAAAGTGAATTGGTTCAAATTATACTGTGTCAAATAGGAACATACCTATTCTTTACCCTTTGGTCTAGGCATAAAGAAAATTGACTAATCCTACGCTTGTTTACTGAATTATACTGAATCTGCGGCTAGGCTGGGAGGTTACCGGCTCTCACTTTAGAGCTCTCACATTCCCCTCTCTTGAGGGCTAACATCTACACTTCTGCACCCAAATGATAGGACAAAATTGAGGATTTTAGTCTGTCACTCTAAAATCACCAATTTTAAGCCCGATAATTTTATTTCCCTATTTATTTGCACCCAACTTCCAAGGACTTTGACATCCCTGAATCTTGGATGTAATCTTCACTTTAGTTGTAAAACTCAATATATTTTAACAAACCAATTAGCCAAATTGAAAGTAAATTAAGATCAAAGTGAAAAGATCATCACAACTTCTTTAACATTCTCAAGGCTCAACCAATTCAAATCACCATTTCACAAAATCTCAAGGCAAGGAGAAAGACAGAGAAAACCACTCAGAACTCATGAGAAAGATACGAAAAAACTCAGAATTTATATTTAAAGCAAAGTAATACAAACTACAATAAGTAAATAACACTTATCTCTAATTCCTCCCCAAGCAAACTCCTCGAAGTTCCTCCGAATCTCTTCCTTTCTTTACAGTACACAGAATTCTTCTTCGAAGTGGCAAGGAGGAAGAAATCTCTCACTTTCCCTCCACTCTTAGAATCTCTCAAAGGACTCCTCACAATCTAACCCTAAAGTAATAGGAACACTCCATAACAGTTCCCCCTCTTCCAGACTCCTTAGGCTCCTCCAATTTTCGGCCAAAATAGTCTTTTAAAGTTGTGGATGAGCTTTCCCAAGAGTAGCCTCAGAATCAGTTGCCTAAGAATCCCTTGAAAATTTGGCCATATCCAAAGCCTGATTGGGCATAACCGCCGAGCTCGCCATCGGCGGGCTCCCGGGGGGGGGTGGGGGGGGTGTCGTTGGCGGACCTTCATAATGAATTAATTCTGGAGTCTCGAGAAAATTTCACCGTCGGCCGGGTTGATGGCGCCGTCGGCGCCCTAGTTCAATTCTGCACATTTTGGTCCTTTTTGCTCCAAATTCGCTCCTTTTTGCATCTTTTTGCTCCAATGACCCTAATTCATCATTCATGTAACAAAACATCAAAAATACCTTTGCTTAAAGTGCAATATCATCAAAAATAGTATAAAATAGTTATTAAAATCTCAATATATTTTCCTTTGGTCACTACCTTCCAATTCTCTTCCACTTCTGATTTGAATGGCTTTTACTTGCTCTTTATTCTGATGTTTTAGATTTATTTTTGTATTACTAGGAAGTGTTCCTTGTGATCTATAACTTAATGAATTTACTATTGTAGCTCCAAGACTTTCTAACTGATTTCCCATTTGTAACACCACTTCTTCTAAAAAGAACTTCTTCTCTTTAAACTGTGGATTACTATTAAAACCTAGAGGATAAGTAGTTTTATAATTATTACTCCCTTGTTTTTTTTAGTTTTCCAATGGGTTTAGTTGATTTTTCCCCCATTATTGATTATTACCACCTGTAGTATTATTCCAATTAAAGTTGGGATTGTTTTTCTAACATGGGTTATAATAATTTGAATATGGGTTATTCTGCTTATTGTTTATGGCATTCAAAGTTTCTAATGATGCTTGAGAATCTACCATTTAGCCTAATAAATTCTCTTCAATCATAGGAATTGGTTGAGGAATTGGTTATCATAGGAATTGGTTGAGAAAAATTCATTCCAGATTGGTCTAACTTCTTTGAATTTACGACAACTTTATTTGCTAGCATGGAAAATGCATCACTTTTGTGAATATTGGCTACTTTCTTAAGATTTACCCTTTTGGAAGGCCATTAAAAATTCTTTGTAGCCATCTCTTCAATTAAAGCATAAGCATCATGAAATTGTTTTGACATCAAAGAATTACCAGCAGTGACATCGATAATAGATCTAAAGGATCTAGCTAATATATTATAAAAAGTTTGAATTATAAACCAATCTAGTATGACATGGTGTGAACACTTTCTTAAGAGTTCTTTAAATAATTCCCATGCTTAATAAATAGATTCCCCTTCAAACTAACAAAAAGAAGTAATATCATTTCTAAGCTTTGCAATTTTTTATGGTGGAAAATAATTAGCAAGGAATTTTTGTGCTAAATCACTCCAAGTTCTGATAGATCCATGCGATAACAAATGTAACCATATGTTAGCTTTATTCCTTAGTGAGAAAGGAAATAATCTATATCTTATAGCATTATCTGATACACCATCATATTTAAAGGTAGCACACAATTCTCAAAAATTGGCAAGATGTAAATTTGGATCTTCAGTTGGTGCTCCTCGAAACTAATTATTTAATAACAATTGGATAATAGCAGGTTTAAGCTCAAATAAATTAGCCACTATAATGGGTTTTCAAATACTACAATGAAGCTCATCCATGTAGGGTTTGCATAATCTCTTAAAGTTCTAAACTCTTCAACATTTTGATTAGTTTGATTTACCATTTCTTGAAGTTTTTCAATAATATTTATTTTTATATTTTTGTAAAAGTTCTTTCTAATTCAGAATCATAAGGAACAAGTCTTATGATACCTGAACTATGCATACATTACCATAAAACACAAAATAAAATGAAAAAAAAAATATAAACACACAAACAAGAACTTTATATATAAACGACACTACGATATTCCTAAAATAAATCTTAAAGTTTAAATAAGACTTGCTAAAAAATTTGTTTTCTAAACAATTCTTTTTTTAGAATTTTTCTTTTTTGAAAATATTTTTGCAAATTACTATTATATTTCTCCCCGGCAACGACACCAAAACTTGATCCCGATTTTCTGTATATATAGATGTAAAATGCGATGTATTCGATTATATGATTAATTTTCCTAATAGTTATTTCTTAATTTGCAACAAAGCCAAAAATTTGATCCAAAGCAAAAACTAGGTAAATCTTTCACTATGATGCAAATAAGAATGTAGTTATTAGTTATAATATTTCAATATCAATATGGGATACTACGCAAGTATATATATTGTTATCAAGTAATATAGAACTTTCTGATTGAGTCCTTAATATCACACCTACAGGGAGAACTAGACTTAGATAAGAAATGTTACTTAGCAATACATTCCTACTTAAACTTAAGATGCTAAAATAGGAATAAGAGTTTGATTCATGTTGTAATTTTTTATAATTGAAAATAAAGTAAGCAACTGATTAACTTAACTAAAATACATGCAAGATGAAAACAATAAAAATGAAATATCTTTTTCATTATTATGAATAAGTGATAAATATAGAAATTCTTTAGTGGAATTATAGTAAATGTGTTGTGCTAAGTAGAAGTAAAAATATTTCTTACCCTTACTAGAGATACTATAAAGAACATTGGATAATCAATAGTTTGAATTGTTGGCCAATGAAAGTATAGCTGTGTAAAATTTATAAATTTGACTCGGCTTTACAATGGTGCCAAAAACTTGATGTGGTATTTTATGAATGATAACGTTAAACACTTAATGGAAGTATTCTATGCAAGTATACGTATCGTTATCAAGTAATTTAAGACATTCTTTTTAAGTCCCAAATATCTATCCCACGAGGAAGGTTTAATCTTGAAATGATAAATTAAATAGGAAATTTACAGAAGTAAAACGAAATTACAGTAACTAATTTTGAATGTTTAAGATACTACCAATACTAAATTATTAACTACAAGCAGAATTTAAAAGCAGGGTTTAAAATTAATAACTACTAAACTATGTTTATGTGATGAAGTTTTCTAATATGAAAAAGCATTTTTCCCACTACAATGAGTTTTGGTGAAATGAGTGAAATGAGATGGCTTAAATATATATTATGCCAAATAGAATCAATTTTAATTCTCTACCCTGATTCAGTGTTATACAAAATCATTGGCTAATCTTAGGTTTAGTCTCTAAATCCATGGCTAAGCTTGGAGGATACTGGCTCCCAGTCCAGAGCTCCCACTTCCCTTCTCCTGAAGGCTAACTCTCGCTTTAGTTTTTAAACACTAAGATCGAATTGGGGATTTTTAGTCTGTCACCCTACGTCACCCTAGAAATCTCCAATTTTACACCCAAAAA
>NW_018227541.1:17775-141067 GCF_001263595.1 Phalaenopsis equestris
TTATTTCCCTATTTATTTGCACTTAATTCCAAGTTGACATGACATCTTCTAAATTTGTAGTTTTTGCAACACATTTGATTTCTTAACTGTTGTGGAAATCATACTCCATTTCCCAGATCATGTGTTTCACAACATTTTTTAACAATTCAATTAGCATGATTAAAAAGTAAATTAAGAGCAGAGTTGAAAAGTCATCACAATTTATTTTAAATTTTAACATTGACACATCTGAATTATCTCTTCATTTAACCATATCTCAGAGTAGGGAGAAAAATAAAGGAAACTAAATAAAGGAAAAGGGAGAAAAATAAAGGAAACTACACCGACTTCATGAGAAAGATAGAACAATACACAATTTTCATATATAAAAAAAAAGTTCATTCAACAATAATAAATAAACAACACTTATCTGAAATTTTTTCTCAAAGTAAATCCCTTATAGCCTCTCTTAAGAAATGTGGGAAGAAGATATCTTTCACTTATCTTCCTCTCCAACACTTCTTATAGAATAATTCACACTCAAACTTACCACACAAACTCAAAACTATATATAAAATAACTCACTAATGGTGTAGAATGATAAGAAGTGAGCAAAAGGGCTGATGGATGGCAAATAGAGGCGAATAAAGAAGGAGGACGAAGGAAGGTCTCTTTTCTGAGAAATTTTTGCTCTAGATAAAGCCTAAGGTCGGTTCTCCAATAGGGGCATCCAAAAACTCTTCAAAAAGTGTCCAAATTCATTGAGTCTTCTAGAAATAGGGCCTGCATCGACACTAGCACTGTCAGCGCTAGTGGCCTTTTAATTAAATCAATGCTCTCTGTCAAATGGTGTTGTCGGCGCTGAATAATTTCTTAATTTCTCCATTTTGACCCCAAATTTCATCATTTTTGCTTCCTTTTTGCTCCAAGTCCTAAAAATCAACAACCTATAATAAAACATAAAAACTACCTTACTTTAAAGTGCCATATCACCAAAAATAAATATAAAATATGGGTCTAAAAATGCATAAATTTTTGGTGTATCAAAATCTCCCAAATATAAATGTTACTTTTCCTCAAGTAACTACTTTACTAAGTAAAAATATCACTAATGGCTAAGATTTTAACTTATAGATTTCTATAATTTAGTCCTCTAAATACAATAGTATAACCTAAGAAAAATTTAAAATAACTCCAGTTAATAATAGAGGTATAAAAATATCTAGCAGTCAAGTCTAAGATTTTTTATTCTCTATTATTTTCAAGGAAAAGTGCAAATTAATCATATGAAAGCCACATAAAATTTTCATATGAAAATGAACTTCATGAAACTTTACTAGTAAATATGCTAATACTTAAATATAAGTTTAGAAAATGTAGCCAAGCCTTCTTCTTTAAGTTGATTCAAGTGAAGCTAACTTTTGATTAGGCATCTCCTCATGCTTCTCCTCACAGCTTTTCTTTTCTTTTTTATTTTTTTAGGATAATTTTCAATCCCTTTTCTTTTCTTTTCTCTTATTTTTTTTATGTGAGGACTACTATATCGGGATAGCCATTAATGATTTTGTACTTCACTATCCTCTTCTTAAAGTTATAAGCTTTTCACATTCTCTCACTTTATAAAATTTATATTAGCTTTAAAGATTTTTCATAAAGTTTTAATCTTTTCTTATTACATGAATCTCAAAGATTTTTGTTATTTCAAAAAAAATTCAAATTCATTTACTTTAAATAGAAAAATAGTCTTATTCTTTCATACTAAATATCATAATTTCTAAAACTAACTTTCATAATTTAAAAATTTTTACTTAAGTTTACTATGTATTTAGAAACATAAATATAGTTATCTAAAGTTATCCTCTAATACCAAAGGTATTGAAAAAATTTTTTAAACATATTTGAAAATATGGCTAACTGAGGACAAATAATATTAAGCTTCTTTTCTTTAAAAAAGGAATTTTTCTTTCCCCAAAAACTTAAATTTTTAAAAGATTTTGCATGAAAAACAAAAAAATAAAGGGTGAAAGAAAACATTTAATTCATAAAGAAATGACATACCTGTTGAAAGTTCTGATTTGAAATTTAACTCTGAAGTATTGCAAGTGCTAATATGAAAAGTTACAACACTTAAAACATTAAATAATCCATAATATATATATGAATTTGGTGAGAAAGAGTTAACTACAAATAGATCCAGCAATGTACTAAAAACTAATAACATTACTTAAATGGTTCTCAATGTAAAAATAGTATCACAAATCTACAGTACACAATTCAACAGAACATTTAAAATAAAGTATTACACATCTAAGAAATAAACAGTCTCATCAATAAAGTTCAACCAAGCATAAACTAAAAAGAAGTTTAACTAAAGCATCACCAATCATCGTCTTCTTTTTCTTCTTCTTCCACATCCAAATTCTGCTGCTAATATGGAGTAAAAACAGGGTGAGTAGGAAACTGAATTGAGTTATCACCACTCATGTATCTGACCATTGCATCATCTTAAGAAGCATCATATTCAAACTTCTGTCTTGTCAAATCATCATTGTGAGCAAGTTTAGCCTCCATATTTTCCATTCTAATATCTTGTCTTAAGATATCTCTTTATTGGATCATCATCTGCTCCATAAGTTCCTGAATGGTAGGGGTACTAGAAGTACTTGAAGTAGAAGGAATATCCCTTGTGTTATTTTCAAATCTCCATCCAACATGAGATTCATAGGTCTTTATATTGGTAGGCCCAATAGGTTTTAGAGGTTCAATCCTCTCCTCATCTGCTCTATAATCAACTCTTATTGGTTCACATAGTGTGAAGATCAGAGCAAGATGTGCTAAACCTCCAGTGGTCTCTGCAAAAGCAATAGATTAAGTGTTTCTAGAAATAATAGAGCCTGCATCTATCCTTTTCATCTGTTGGATACAAAAGTTCAAGATTGCTCTATCCTTTGTAACTTCACTATGATGATTTGTTGGTATCATTCTTCCAGAAATAAAGTAGTGTCGGGCCTTAATATTATATTTAACATATAAATAGGAAAGTTTACCTTAACACCATTCTTCACCTTCCGGTTCCTCTTCCATCAGTAAGAAAAAAAATAACTTCATCGAAGGTCTCATTTGTAGCAGAAAACAATTTGTACTGGCAGCTGTACACATCTTCTTACTGATAAAATTCATTAATCTTCCATGCAGTAAACTCCACCATTTTCCATCGAACAAACACATAGACTTCAGAAGAATCATTGAAATTGGCATAGAACTCAATCAGTACACCAATAAATAACCTCAGCAGTAAAGTAGCAAAAATTCTCCCACTACCAAGCATTGATTAATATTTCAACTTCTCCGTTCGAAATTTTAAATCCTCAATCCGGAATTACTTTTTTAGTTCTAAGCAGACTATTGAAGCAAATTTTGGCCTTATAGTTGACAAACTTTTGATAATAAAAATCTACCTTTCTCTTTCCTTTGCTCATTCTAGGTGCCATGGTAAATCTACCAAAATTTCATAAAATCCAAATAAATTCCAACTAATTCTGAAAATTATAATGTGGAATGTTTTAAACTTAAATCTACCATGTAAGAGCTCTTCACTAAAGGATTTTTTCAAAATCTTCCAAAAAAAATTAAAAATTTTGAATCTCGGCAATGTAAGATAACTCCTTGGTGAAAATAAAAAATTTTGAGTATAAAGTGTAGCTCTTACCTAGAGAAGATGAAATCCAAACTTTGTTTGCCTTAAAATCTCCTAAAATTCGAGCAATAACAAGCACTAGGAGAAAAAATTGGAGGTTGAAGGTGACTCAAAGGTTAAAAATGACATTTTGTTGTGCAAATCACAAATTTTAAGGGTGTTTGGGTTGGTTTGAGTTGAGGGCACTGTCGGCGCCCATGCCGGCGTCGTTAGCGCTAGTCACTAGAAATTCATATTTTCATTTTTTTTTAAAATTTTAATTTTCTTGTAATTTACTCAAATGCCTATTTAGTCTTTTTGAACCTATTTTTCATCTAAAAATAATTTCACGAACAAGCATTTTCACAAATAACACTAAACTAACTCTTAAATATGAAAACATACTTTTTACAAATACATTTTTCTAATCACACGTCCACATCCTTAAAATAAACAAAATTATAATTTAGCGTCAAAACCAAGCCACAACACTAAAACACTCACACAAAACTATACACATAAATAGAGTTCTAAAGCAAATTCAAGTAAATCAAATCCATAACATTACATACGTATTTTAAACTAGTAGAGAGTCCAACCTCTTCAATTATTTTGCCTCATCTTTAATACTTTCTCCTCCTCTAATATCTCCCATAGAATGGTAATGGATATACAAATTGTAGAAGGGTCGATACGAGAATTTATTAGTCGAATTTTCATCAATCCATCCATTTTTCTTGAACATCTGCACCAATCCTGCTTCAATTGTCCCAGTATGATAAAAGTTCTCCTTCATTCTCCAATCTAGGTGATCAAAAAGGAAGTTAAGATTTTCTATTACATTCGTAATGCTCTGAAGTTCTCTTTCTATTTTCTTCATTTTCTTCTCCAAAGTCATTGAACTTCCAACTATTTGTTGGCATCAATGGTGTTGAAGCGTGTGATGAATGATCCAAAATAACATCTAATGCTTCATTTCTATTTCTTATATAATTCTCATCAATAGAAATCATGGGCTTCCAAGGTAATAAAACTTTTTCCCAACTTTCATATGGAACTTGACATTGACTGCAAAGTAGAAAAATTGTGGAACGATGCCACAGTCCATATATTGGCCCTTCATAATAATACCCATAACAAATTTAAAAATAATTGACCCCACATCAATTGGTTTTTCCATTTGACTGCAATAGTTTAAAATGACACTTTCTATTGTAACTCTACCAATCTTAATGGTATGGAGTAATTTTGCATATATGAAGAAAAGTCATTGTTTGGATATTGGATTAAGCAAAGAAGCAGAGAAACTAACGTATCCCTCATCTATGATTTCCCAATTATCATTTTCATTCGTCAGAAAATTCGTCAGAAAACATTCGTCAGAAAATTATATACTTTTTGCATCATATCTCTTGTTGGGATAAAATTTATATAATGACAGACTGGAACGTTGTCTATCGTATAAAAATCATTAATTCGAGCAGGAGTAAATGGTATAGCCTTACCTCAAATGAAGATGACTCTTTGGGTAATTCCATGTAAGTTAACATAGAATTTCCTTACGACTAGTACTACAACTGCAACGGCAGTGTAGCACAGAACTTCCCAACATCTTTGCACTATGATTTTCTCAATCTGTGAACTTCAATTACTCAATCCATGGTTGACAAAGCCTCTCTCCTTGATAAGTCACTTCTTTGTGATGACTTTATTGTATAATCTCTACGCGTCAAAACTAATAAACTTTCTTCTATTGAAAACTCCATACCTTTTAAAAACTCCAAACCTTGAAGTGTTTTTGAAATTGGAAGCCATGAAATTTGAAATTATGAAGTTTCTGGATGTCCAAGGCAGTTTTAAGGACTTTAAAAACACCTCTCAGTAGTCATTGAAGAGTGAAATCCCGCTAAAGTTCGCGGAATCTGCTCTGCACGTGTAAAACTGCTTGGGACACCGTTGGCGCTCCCGATGGTGCTGTCGGCGCCATGGTTCATTAGGAGGGCGCCCATTTTGGCGTTGTTGGCGCTAGAGGCCAAATTCGCGTCTTAAATTTTTTTGTTCAATTAATACAAAAATTTGTCTTAATTTATGATAGATAAAATTATGTTGGACACCAAAATACTATTATTTCCTAAGATATAAATAAACTTATTAACAAAATAGAAATAATATATAAATATATAGATTTATATATGGGTTGTCTCCGACAAAGCGCTTGGTTTGACGTCGTCAGCCCGACTTACAATTGTTTAGTCAGGATGACTTAACCATAAAACTTCTGTAACTTGTGGTATGTGATGCCCATTAACTTTAAATAATTTTCCAATTTTATGATCTTTAATAACAGCAGTTCCATAATGATAGACATTAATCACTTCAAACGGTCCTAACCATCTGGATTTCAGTTTTTCTAGAAATAATCTCAATCTTGTATTAGATAATTGAAATTCTTGTTCAGGTTCAAACTTCTGCTTAATAATCTTTCGATCATGCCATATTTTCATTTTCTATCTTTAGATTTTTACATTGTCATATGCTTCATTTCTAATCTCCTCAAGTTCACTCAAGTCTCCTCAAGTTCATTGAGTTGCAATAGTGTTTTCTCACCAGCATCTTTTAGATTAAAATTAAATTTCTTAATAGCCTAAATGCTTTATGCTACAATTCTTAAGTGACATACTTTTCCAAAAATAAGTCTATATGGGGACATTCCTATAGGAGTATTATTAGCAGTTTTTTTTTCCCATAATACAATATCTAATCTAGCAGACCAATCTAATTTATAGGGATTTACAGCTTTTTCTAAAAAATATTTTATTTCACGATTTCATATTTCTACTAGACCACTAGTCTGAGGATTATAAGCAGTAGAGAATCTATGCATAATGTCATATTTTTATCAACTTCTCGATTCTCTTATTTCTAAAATAGGTTTCTCCATCTGTAATAATTACTCTTGGCATTCCATATCTAGTAAAAATATTTTTTATTTAAAAATTTAGAAACACTCCGAGCATCACATTTAGGTACACCAATAGCTTCAATCCATCTGGACATATAATCAACAGCAAGTAATATATATAAATTTCCGAATAAAGGTATAAATGGTCCCATAAAATTTAATCCCCACACATCAAAAATTTCAACTTCCAATGTGTAATTTAGAGGTATTTCATTGATTCTAGAACTATTTCCTACTCACTAAAATCTATCACATGTTTTAATATATTCATTAACATCTCTAAAAAGAGTAGGACAATAAAATCCATCTTGCAAAATTTATTCCAAAATGTCCTCCAAATTCAGAATCATGACATCTTTCAATTATTTATTGAGTTTCTTCATAAGACACACACCTTCTAATAATTAGATCTTTAAATTGTTTATATAAATTTAGATCATCCAAAAAATAGAATTTTGAATCATATATAAATTTCTTTAATTATTGATTCTTAATATCATGTGATTGAATATCACTTACAATGTAATTTATTATATGTACATACCTTGGTGTATTTATTTCATCAATACTATATTATTGTTCATCAGGGAAGTTTTCTAAAATTTCATTTGCAAAATTAGTTAATATTTTTTTTCTAATCTACACGAATGATCAGCTATTTGATTATCATTTCCCTTTCTATCAGCTATAGTAAAATTGAACTCTTGCAATAGAAGTATCCATCTAATTAGTCTTGGTTTAGCTTCCTTCTTTTCCTTCTTTTGCATCAAGTATTAAGTATTTGATAGTAGAATGATCTATATGCACTATGCATTTAGTAACAATCAAGTAAGGTCTAATTTTATCAATGACATAAACAATAGATAGAAAATCTCGTTCAGTGGTAGTGTAGTTAATTTGACCATCATTCAGAGTTTTACTAGCATAATATATTACTTTAAAAACATTGTTGTGCATTTGTCCTAAAATAGCTCCAATAGCATAATCATTAGCATCACACATAATTTCAAATGGTTTCTCCCAATCAGATAGGATAATTATAGGTTCAATAATTAATTTTTTCTTCAATAGTTCAAACTCTTTTATGTATTACTCATTAAAATCAAATTTCGTATTGTTTTTCTAAAAGTTGGCATAATGGCTTAGTTATTTTTGAAAATTTTTTTCTGTAATGCCTGTAAAAACCAATGTCCTAGGAAACTTCTTATCCCTCTGACCGTAGTTGGTGGTGGTAATTTCTAAATAACTTTAATTTTTGCAGGATCTACTTCCATGCCATTTTCAAAAAGTTTATGTCCAAGAACAATTCCTCCTCTAACAGTAAATTGACATTTTTTCTCAATTCGGTACTAGGTTGATTTTTTCATATAATTCCAGAACTTTTTCTAAATTAGTTAAACATAATTCAAATGAAGTCCTGAACACAAAAAAAATCATCCATAAATACTTCTATTCTATGTTCAATCAAATTACTAAATATTGGCATCATACATCTTTGAAATGTTGCAGGTGCATTGCATAGTACAAAAGACATTCTACGAAAATACGAAAAGCAAATGTCGAAAAGCAAATGTTCCATAAGGGCTTGTAAATGTTGTTTTACCTTGATCTTAAGGAGAAATTCAAATTTGTTGATAACCGGTATATCCACCTAAAAAGTAGTAATATTTGTTCCCAGTCAATCTATCCAACATTTGGTCTAGAAAGGGTAAATGAAAGTGATCTTTCCTGGTGGCTAGATATAATTTTCAATAGTCTATACAAATTTGCCAACCAGTAACTTTTTTTATTGGAATTAATTTATTTTTCTCATTTATTGCAACGATGACTCCTCCTTTCTTTGGAACACAGTGAATTGGACTTACCCAAACACTGTCCAAAATATGATATATAAATCTAGCATCTAATAATTTTAAAAAAAAAATTTAACAAATTTTTTCATTATTGGGTTTAATTTTCTTAGAGGATGAGCTTTAGGTTCATATTGTTCATCTAATAAAATTCTGTGCATACAAATTGAAGTGCTAATTCCTTTAATATCTCCTAAAGTCCATTCAAAAGTTTTTTTATATTTTTTAACATTTTTATTTATTTTTATTCTTGAATTTTAGTTAACTCAGAAGATACAATAATAGGCAATGTAGATGGATCTCCTAAAAACACATATTTTAAATGAGCAAGTATTACTTTCAGTTCAAGTTTAGGTGATTTAATACTTGATATAATAAGATTTTTATTATCATTTTCCAACAAATCTAAAGTTTCAAATTTGTCCTGAATATAATCTAAATTTTCTTATTTTATTTCATTCTTATTCTCACTAAATTCTACTTGCCTTACTTTTTCTTCAAAGTGTTTCTTAAATTGCTCATTACTTAGATAATCAGTGACTTCCATCCTAAAACATTCATTGTCTTTTTCTATTGCAGAATATTTCATAGTTTTTGCAAAATATTAAACAATATTAAATGTTACTTCTTGATCATTAACTCTCATTATTAATTCTCATTTTTGCACATTTACCACAACTCTCTTTGTTGCAAGAGATGTTCTCCCCAAAATACTCAATGAAAGAAATGTTTATCGTTAATTTTTTAAGGATTTCCAACAATTTTGTAAATTGTTTGTCTTTATTCTTCTGCTTTAGTCATATAGAAAACAGATGTAATGGTTTTTCTAGGGGAGCTTGTGTTTTTTCATTATCACTATGGTCACTGTCCATGTCTTCCCTCTCCTCAACAACTTTTGTTTCTCTTTAGATTCTTGCTTCAACTTCTTTTCCACTTTATAATTGAATAGCTTTAATATAATTGAATAGCTTCTTTAATTTGCTCCTTATTTTGATCTTTAGGATTAACTTCCACAGTACTCAAAAGATTTCCTGAAGGTCTGTTACTAAGTGCAGTAGTAAAATGTGCTAATTGGTTTTCAATATTTGTAATAGCAGCCCCTTGATTTTGTATTTGTTTTCTCATATTCAACATTACTTCTTCCATTATCAACTTCTTTTCTTTAACTTGTGGGTTAGGGTTAGAGGTAAATTTAGGAGGATAATAAGGTCGATAATTATAATTTCCTTGATTGTTTAAATTTCCTGAGGGGTTCATTGAATTGTTATAATTATTCTAACTAAAATTAGGGTGACCTTTCCATCCAGGGTTTTAATAGTTAGAATAGGGATTGTTGTTTTGATTATTAATAGCATTTAAAGTTTCAAAAGATGATTGAGTATCAATTGTCTGTCCTAGTGAAATTTCCTGTAATACTGATGGTATTTGAGAAAAGTCCAAACCAATTTGATCAATCTTTTTTGATATAATAGCAATTTGAGATGCTAAAATAGAAATTGCATCAGAGTCATGAATACTAGCTACTCTCTTAGGATTTACCCGTTCAGAGGGCCCTTTAAAATTGTTAGTAGTCATTGCTTCTATTAAAGAGTATGCTTCATCAAAAGGTTTTGACATTAAAGATCCACTTGCAGCAGCATCTATAACATATCTAAGTGATCATACCAATCAATTGTAAAAATTTTTAATTATTCACCAATCCGGTAAAGCATGGTGTGGACATTTTCTAAGGAGATCCTTAAATCTTTCCCAGACTTCATATATCAATTCCTCTTCAAACTGACAAAAAAATGTAATATTGTTTCTAAGCTTAGCAATTTTCAAGGGTAGAAAATATTTAGTCAAGAATTTTTGTGATAGTTCTCCCAAGTTCTAATAGATCCAGGTGTTAATGAATTTAACCAAGCTTTGGCTTTATCCCTGAGTGAAAAAGGAAAAAAGTCTAAGCCTAACAACATCATTAGACACTTCGCCATATTTAAAAGTAGCAGAAATTTCAAGAAAACTAGCAAGTTGTAAGTTAGGATCTTCAGTAGGAGTTCCTCCAACTAATTATTTTGTACCATTTGGATAATAACATGTTTAAACTCAAATGAATTAGCAGCAACATCATGATTTTGAATAGTAAAGTGAAGTTCATATGTTGATGGATTAACATAATCTTTTAAATATCTTTGTAGATTTTCATTTATTTGATTATCTAAGTTATTCGCCATGTTTTTCAAACTTTTAATTTCTTTTTTTTATTTTTGAATTTTTCTAATAATACGTTTTAATTCTGAATCATAAGGTACTAAACCTTCTAATCCAATATTTCGTATAAAAAAATATAATAAGCAAAGAAAAACTTCTTAAATATATAGTTATATCTAAATTTTCTAATTTTCCAAATCTATTTAATTTACCAGTATCTTTCCAGGCAATGGCGCCAAAAACTTGACCAACGGAATTATAGTTGTGTAAAATTTATAAATTTGACTCCGCTTTGTAACAGTGCCAAAAACTTGATGTGGTATTTTTTCAATGATAACCTTAAGCACTTAATGTTGGTGTTCTACGCAAGTATACGTATCGTTATCAAGTAATATAAGATTTTATTTTTAAGTCCCAAATATTGATCTCATGAGGAAGGTTTAAATTTGAAATGATAAATTAACTAGGAAATTCACAAAAGTAATACAAAATGTAAAAAAGTAATACAAAATTACTGTTACGAATTTCAAATGTTTAAGATACTATCAAAACTAAATTATTAACTACTAGCAAATTTTAAAAGCAGGGTTTAAAATTAATAGCTACCAAATTATGTTTTTGTGATATGAAAAAGCATCTTTTCCACTACAATGAGTTTTGGGTGAAATGAAATGAGATAAATAGTTTAAATATGTATTATGCCAAATAGGAGCAATTTTAATTCTCTACCCTGATTTAGTGTTATAAAAAATCATTAGTTAATCTTAGGTTTAGCCCTTAAATACATTGCTAGGCTAGAAAGATACTAGCTCCCACTCTAGTGCTCTCACTTCCCTTCCCCTGATAGCTAACTCTCGCTTTAGTTTCTAAACACTAAGATCAAATTGGGGATTTTTAGTCTGTCACCCTAGAAATCTCCAATTCTACACCCAACAAAGTATATTTTCCTATTTATTTGCACTTAATTCCATGAACGAAATACTCATTCATGAAATTAAATGTGATTCTCACTCTGTTGTAGAACTCATACTCCATTTCCCGAATCATATGTTTCACAACATATTTTAACAATTCAATTGGTCAGATCAAAAGATAAATTAAGAGTGGAGTTGAAAAACCATCACAATTTATTTTAAATTTTAACATTAGCTCATCTGAATTATCTCTTCATTTCACCATATCTCAGAGTAGGGAGAAAGATAAAGGAAACTACTTAGACTTCATGAGAAAGATGCAACTAAAAACAAATTTCATATGTGAAAGAAAATTCATACAATAATAATAAATAATCAACACTTATCTGAAACTCTTTCTCAAAGCAAATGAATTATAGCATCTCTTACAAAATGTAAGAAGAAAAAATCTCACACTTCTCTTCCTCTCCAACACTTCTTTGAGAATAATTCACACTCAAACTCACCAAAAAAACTCAAAACTATATATAAAATAACTCACTAATTGGGTGGAATGATAAGAAGTGAGCAAAAGGGGCGATGTATGGTGAATAGGGGCGAATGAAGAAGAAGGACAGCAAAGGAAGGCCTCTTTTCTGATCAATTTTGGCTCTAAATAGAGCCTACGGTCGGTTCTCTAATAGGTGCATTAAAAAACTCTTCAAAAAGCATCCAAATTCATCGAATCTTCTAGAAACAAGGTCTGCAATGACACTGGCACCAAATTTCATCATTTTTGCTTCCTTTTTGCTCCAAGTCCTAAAAATCAACAACCTACTATAAAACATAAAATATAAAATCCATTAAAGTGCAATATCACCAAAAATAAGTATAAAATATGGGTCTAAAAATACATATATTTTTGGTGTATCAATAGTCTTAAAGACCGGCTAGGCAGAGAAGATACTAGCTCTCAATTTAGAGTTCCCTCTTCTCCCTCTACTTGGAGGCTAACATCTCTTATCAAAACCTAAATCTATAAATCAAATTGAGGGCCCTTGAAAAGGAACCATAGCCTATCACTATAAAGTTCTCTAATTCTACACCCTTGAAAAGTTTATTTCGTTTGCACTCGACCCCATTAACTATATTGTCATTCATGAAATAAATATGTGACTCTAAAAAAATTTTACTAAGACAATTCCATCTAGGATCTTTCACGTTCTCACAACAGGTATTGACATATTAATTGGCTAAATAAAGAAGTAAATGAAGTGCAAGGTTTCAAATCATCACAACTTTTTCCAAATTTGAAGCCTAATACTTCACACAACTTTCTTTAAATATTTAATCACTTATCATTTTAAAGTAAAAGATAAAGAAAACTACTCATAATCCATGGATAAAATATAACCACACGTAAGTTTAAGAGTAGAAATCATGCACACAAATAAAAAATCTAAATTAAAATCAAGTGTAGTCAGAAAGATAAACACTTATCTCAAATCCCCTCCACCAAATGTCTTGAATTTTATTTGAATCATATTCCTTCACTCTCAATACAAACTAAAACTCAAAATAAAAAGAAAAGGTGGCCAGTGGCGGGGGTGGGGGTGGGTGGCGGTGATGGCGATGGGTGGCAGCGGCAGCGACTTCGATGGAAGATGGCTATAAAGTTGATGGGTGGTTGGCCTCCTCTCCTCGAAAATCTAAGTTTTTTCTTATAAAAATCCAAGGGGTGTCATGGTGTCTCTTCAAAAGAGTGTCTCCATTCAAAGTATCTTTTATAAGTTGCCTCCTCAAAAGCCAATTGAATGAATTTTCATTTCCATGGTCTCTTCAAAAGAGTGCCTCCTCAAAAACCTATCCTCATAGTCTTTGGATAACAGAGATAGAACTAGCATATTGAGAATCCAAAAAGAGTCCTCATAAGGTTCCTATTGGTTTGGTATGGCTTCATGGCTTATTGGCCCATTTTGGCCCAAAATCACCAAATTACAAAAATACCTCTACAACCCTAATTTTTTTCTAAAATTACCCAAAATACCTAAATTTTTCCAAAACACATTTCAAACAACTCAACACTACCTAAATTGACCAAAATTTATCAAAATTAACAAAATTCCAAAATATCCCAAAAAATTGCCAAATTTACCAAAATGCCCTTCATGACCTAAAAATTCCAAAAATTCCCAAAAATTCCAAAATCATCCCAAATATTCCCAGTTTTAATTTTTGATCATCAATTTAACTAAATTTGACCTATTTTACCCAATTTGAGTAAAAGCCCCAATTTTCCCTTAACGACACAATTGTCCACAAATTAGCCCCAATTTTGCCCAATTTCAATTCCAAATCAAAATTCAGCATCCCCAATCCTAATATAACAAAAATTCAAGCCCAATTTGGTCCAATTTCAAGCCCAATTTCATTTAAATCAAAAAGGCTCAATTGTGACTATATGCCCAAATCCACTAATTTGGCCAATCAATTCAACTTAAAATCATTTGAAATTTTGCCAAATCCTTCATGACATTATCCTACACCAAACTCAACATTCAATTTGACCAAATTTTAGCCCAAACTCAATGTCCATTTTAAAAGCCGAAGCCCACCACATCTAATTTCAAAGGCCTAAGTCCAAAGCCCGTATGACACTTTTTCACTCATCATCCATTTAATCAAATATTACTTCTTAAGCTTTAATTTCATGATAAATTCATTCCAAGTAAAGCCTCATGACAAACTCCACTAAAATACAAAAAATTCTAAAAATCCTTTCTCAAGAAAATTAGCTAAGCCAAAGGGGAGCCATAAAGCCACTCCCAAGCCATAGGCAAGCCACGAGAGCCTTGCCACATCATCAAACTATTAGTGGCAGCACGACAAGCCACTTTAAAACTTCTTTAAAAAAGCTTTTAACCATTTTAATGAATCCTCTAAACATCAAAATTAACCAAATCACTTGGATGGTGACTTTGCCACGTCACTTTAGCTGACTCATCTGATCCCCTTCAGCCCAAGATCAACCTTGGTGGCCGAACCCAACCCAAACCATGCTTTGACCCAAGTTTACCCAAAATGGCCCTTTCCCCATACTATTTCAATCCCATGCCTTTACACATGGCCAACCCCAATTGACTTCACCAAGACCATTCCCTGACCTCCCTGAGTTAGATGGTGACACCTCCTTGGCCGGTCGGCCACACCCAAAATTAAAAACCACACCAAGGCCAAAACTAAAAATTAAGCGAATCCAAGCTGTCTCATCCCAATTGGATTTTTGCACCTTGTTGGCACCCACAAAAGCAACTTAAAGCACCCATCAATTTCCCTTGGTGGCCTCTCCTTCCCCATCTATTTAAATCCCCCCTGCCTTCATGGAAAAACTAAGAGAGCTTAAAATTTCTTGGGGAACTCCGCTAAATTTTTTCCAGAGCTTCCTCGAGACCTCTTGAGCTTAACCCAACCACCCTTAGCCACTTTAAGCCACTGCCCGAGCTGAAATTTGGAGCTCAAGTTTAAGGCAGAAACATGAACACCCCCCAAACCTCCATCAAATTCAAATTAATTGCACCCACCATCCCCACAGGAAAGAGAAGAAGATCCCAAACAAAGGCCCCATCACCAGAGCACCCTAGGGTAGACTTTGATCAACCCCATAATTTGGCCTTGGTCAAATTCATATCTAGGCAATTCACAACAGCTCGAGGCTCCATCCCTAAGCTCTTGGGACCCCACAAAGCTTCCACAAGCATCCATCAAGGCTTCCCCTCTTGGACCAAGGTATTTAAACTTAACCATAAACTGAGCTTCATTTCACTCTCCATGAGCATAGAGTTGATTTAAGGGTTGATTAACTGTATGGATATGTTCTCATAGTCAAGACAAGTCCATAGAAACAAACTGCACTTGATTTGGTTAAGTATCAAGTGAGATATTGAGGTTTTTAATTGGTCGGTTTACGGGTTCAGTCCATTGGGGATGATGACCCGAAACCATCTGATGGAGTGCGTATCACGCGGACGGTTCAGATCACGTTGGATGGAGCACTATTCATAAAGTGGGGGCTGGCGGAGTGGCTACGTGGATGATGGATCCGCCTAGGTTGAGTCAGCGTCGCGTGGTTTGAATAGAAAAATAGGGCATTTTCTTGATTTATTTAAATCCCAGAACTTCAAAAATGCATAAATTTATGTAGAAAAATCATAAAAATAAAATAAAAATATCCTCTTGCTCAGTAAAGAGAGGAAAACAATGTGAATTATTTTCAAGATTATTTCAGGCATGTATTATTTTTAATTAATTAAATGGTATTTTCTTTATTTGAATTCTCTATTATCATAGACAATTCACCATGGCATGGAACCATGGGGCTTTTGATGTCTCTATGTTAGGCATCTCTCTCAATTTTTTCAAGTTCAGAGAGTATCTCTAGCTATAGATATCTAATTTTCAAGTTAATGGTCCCTATTTTGGTATAAACATTATAATAGTTCAAGTACTCATTAGTAAAATATAATTTTTTTTTGGTAGGTTCCCTCTGGTTAGAGGACCCTTAAAAATATATAAATATGGTTTAAGCCATTAAAATAATCCTAATTATCACCAACCCTAAAAAATGAAATAAAATTAATTTGGAGTAATTATGAATGTAAATTGCATAAAACTATGTCACACAAAAATCTAATGTTAGAGGAGCTCCCCATAAAAATTTCAAGTCGATTAGAGTTAATTTGGCAACTCAAATGGATTAATTAGATGAAATCACATTTTTGGCATTAAAATAATTCTAATCTTTATGACAAGAGGAACCTAAGAAAAATAAAATTTGAATTAAAACAATCTCTTCATTTTTAAGCTATTTTTGAGTATTCAAATAATTAAAATTTAATAAAAAATTATAAATTTAAAAATTGTAAAAAACACAATAAAATGTCACATTTGGCTTCCTCATCACTTGAAACCAATTAAAATAATTTTTCTTAATTTTCTAAGTAAAGATATTAATTTTAAAAGCTTAAAAATGAATTTTTTCAAAATTTTCACTAAAATATTTCTAATAATTTAAATATAAATCACAAAAATCTAAAATTTATTTGTTTGGGTTCCTTGGACTCATAAAGATTTAATAAAATATTAAACTTAATTTTTTCACTTAAATATTATTTTATATTTAATTAATACTCAAAACAAACAAATAATTTTAATACTTAAAATAAATCTCTAAAAATCATGAAATTTGGTCCAAGTGGTCCCTTGACCAAGGTGAACCTCCAATATATTGTTTTAAGGATAGAAGTTTCATTTTGATTGAGTTATTAAATTTTCATTGAAAATCCCTCTTTTTGAATTAAAAATAATTATAAAAATAAATAAATTTGAAAAAGTCACATTTTCTCCTCTGAAGTTTTAATTAACACATGAGTGAGGTAACATAGAATTTCTAAGTCATTTGAGTCTAATTTAATTAATTATAGCGGATTAAGGCCTTGGGGGCAAAAGGGTAATTTTGGAATTTAAGGCTTAATTAATATTTTGGCCTAATCAAGAGGATGAATGAGAAATAAATGATTTTAAATAACATGTCTTAATGATTGAAACATAAAAGGGATAAAGTGGTAGAAACCAACGTCACTTTGATTTAATAAAGAGTAAATTTATAAATTTTTAAAATGAAATTTGAGGGAATATTTAACAAAGAGATATTAAGGTGATTGATTTGGTTTGGAAGATCATAATTGACTAATTTTGAACCCTAAATGTTGGTTTTAATATAATTTATAATTCTTGATTAAGAGCAGAAATATTCAAAGCCTCTTTCTAAAAATTGCAAATCTACCCACTAAATCTTATGGGCTTAGTAGTAAACTAGACTTAATCAAAATTTTGTTTAATGAGGTTTAGAAAATAATTTATAATTAATTTAAAACCTTTCAAAGCACTATAAGCCCATTCTTTAAAATCAAAGTAATTAAATTCCTTAATTAAGTCAAGTTTCCCCCATGAGTCTTTATCTATATAATTCATAAGTGAGATATCAAGTAATAATTACCCCATTTAAGGGAAAATCAGAATATCAAAATTCATTGAGCATAAGAGTATTAATCGGGTGAATTAATGGGTGACCAAAATAAGCTCAAGTTGATTCTAGGGACTATGAAATGTCTAGGGTATTACCCGAGATCTCTTCATGATCCTTTGAAAATCTTGAAGGACGTCTCGACTTATTACAATTTTCTTAATGGAATCATCTTCAAAATTTGAACCCACTAAGATATGACATATGATCTGGTATACACACCTTAAACGTGTATTTTCTACTTTCCTTATAAGCATGCTTTAGTTACTGCAAAATTATATATACATGCCTTGCAAATATTGAAATTTCAGATGGAGGAACGAGAAAACTCATCAGGCATGCTTTTACAATTTATAGTACCTTCTTTCTCGTACTTTTACACTGTACATTTATACTTATAAACTTGCATGCTAGACAATGATGTCACTCTGCATGAAAACTAAGGGGTCGTTTGGGGGGGATTATCCTAGTGCGGCGGCATTTTCAGAACGCTGCCGTTGTGTTTGAATAACGCGTTGGGGCGACGTTCTGGGAACACTGCGACGCGCGTTATTTTTTTTATATTACAATCCCAATTGCAAGGAAGGCCTGGCTTTCGGCGTTCGAAGCTGGATTTTAGGTCGTGAATTTTTCCCGTGCCCTTGGTTTTCTTTATCACGCTCTCCCTTTCTTTCTCCCTGACTGATCTTCTCCCTCACAAACATCACCTCACGTTGGTTACTCCGTTGAGATTTGGTATGCTTTCTAGTTAGGTTTTGCTCGATCTTCTCCTTCCGATCATCAATTGGATTCTTTTCATTTTTCTTTTCAAGATTTGGTTTGGATCTCTGTTTTCGTTTCAAGAATATACTTCCTGGACTATTTGGGAATGCATTGCAGAGCAAGGAGTTGGTTATTTCTAGGTGCTAGGTGCAAGTTTTGATTTTCCCGTGCAAATCGTTTCTATGCAAATAGTTTCTGAGGAAATCGTTCCCGTGCAAATCGTTTCTGTGCAAATAGTTTCTGTACACTATAATGAGGTTTTGGTGGTTCTTAATTTTTCCAGAGTTGCAACATGTTTCTGTGCAAATCATTTTAGATTTTGTTTAGGGATTTAGATTTTAAGCATAGAGTTTGGTTGTTCCCGTTTCTGTGCACTTCGAAAAAGATTTTTTGTTCTTCCTGTTCCATTGCAATGCCAATTTGAGGTGGAACATGTTTCTGTGCAAATCATAGCTTTCGAGTATGTTTTTGGTTTTCCTGTTACTGTGCACTTCGAACAAATGGTTCTTTGGAAGGCTTGGTTCTCCCTATTTCATTGCAGTTAGAAAGAAATTTTGACTGCTTGCAAGTTGTTACAAAGAAATCAATGATTTCAATTAATGTGGCTGCTAGATACATCAAAGCAGTAGTTTTTTTTCAATGAAAATTAGATTTTCCTTTGGTATTTTTAGATTAATGTGGCTGCTACATACATCAATGCATGAATATTTTGGTGATGACATAAGTTGATACATTATGGGATTACGGATAATCCTAGCTTTGTTGGGATTGAATTGAAGTACATGTATTAGAATTTGCATATTACACATATATTTTATATTTGTAGTCCTCTCCAGTGAGAAATATACCTTTGTACGATTAAAAATTTGATAATAAAACATGTTTGATACCTTACTGTGGATGTAGGTCTTTGACCGAACCACATAAAAAAACATGTGTGCTTTTTTTATTCTTAGCACTTTTTTAGCATTTATTTGCACAATTTTTGGGTAATTGAGATAATTTGATTATTATGTGATACTTGTAATTATTCGTATAGTTCCACAATGGGTAAGACATCTTAAGGGGGTCCCTCTGCAATGTGGGATGAAGAAGTCACCAATATATTTTGTGATCTATGTATAAAAGAAATTGAGCTGGGGAACAGGCCTACAACGTACATTAATAAGGAGGGCTGGCATAATATTGGTATGAGGTTCAAAGAACTAACTGGCAGAGATTACGACAAGCTTAAATTTAAAAATAAATGGGACCAATTAAATAAGGAATAGAAAATATGGAAGGAGTTGAAACGTGGATCTACAGGTTTTGGTTGGGATCCGATTAAACGGACAATTGATGCTCCCGCTGAATGGTGGGCTGAAAAATCAGAGGTAATTTTATATGTACTCTGTGATTTTTTTGCTTTCCAAATTGGTTTTTGTAATTTTACTTGCTTTGCTATTTGCTTTAAAAGTTATTTCACAAGCGGTACCTGCAGCGAAAAAGTTTAGACAGTGCGAGATTGAGCCGGAATTTGAAGGAAAACTTGACATAATGTTTAAATGTGTTGTCGCAACAAGAAAATTTACTTTCAACCCAAGTGAAAGTACCTTTTCAGGGATGCCAGATGAATTCACTCCTAAACCATTGACACCTGATGAAGATGTGCCTAGCATTAATCAGAGAAATAAGGGGGACTCTAGACAATAAAGAGGCCCAAGGTTGCTAAGAAAAATAAAGAGAAAGAATATATTTTGAACATCTCCTTTGATTGTTTGATGTTTGAATGAAGCATTTGCAGCTCCACCTGTCTCTGATGCAAGCATATTAGACTGTTTCAAGCTTTTGCGTATTCTTTTTGAAGTTGTTGCAGATAGGCAATTTCACGCACAGTGTGTGAAAAAACTTGATGATTCAACTAGAATGAAAATATTCATGGCGCTTGAGCTTGAAATGCGTCTTGAATTTTTGTGGGTTTTATTCGATGAATGATATTTTTTATGGATTCATTATGTATCAACACTAATTGAACTTATGTTGTTTTATTTTAATATATATTTGTCCTTCTATATGTGCCATTCTACATGTGTAATCTTTCTATATGTAGCAAATGAGAACTTTTATTATTAGCACAATTGTTAATATTTTAAATTGTTGGATAGTTGAATATTAATGTTTATATTTTAAATCATTTTGGATGGATTCGCAACATGAACGTCGTAAGAGAATGGTATTTGCTACAGCCGCTGTGATATTGTTGTTGGATTATTACCAGTATAGCACTACTCAAATTCCCCGCATGACATCCACCTTTGTTGGAGATAGATGGGTTAGTGAAAAGCATTCTAGACATCCAATAAGTTTCAGAAATATATTTAGAATGACATCACCTATTTTTATGGGTCTTCTGCACGAGTTATGTCTAAATCACTACCTTTAGGGTTCTTCTAGAACTCTGTCTCGGGAGGTGTTGGCTATAACACTGTACATTCTGGCACAGAATGAGTCATATCTAGGAGATATGGAAAGATTTCAACATTCATCTGAAAAAATTAGTCGTTACTTTTCAAAAGGGATACAGGCACTTGTTAGCTTAGCAACTCAAATAATTAAACCAGAGGATCGAGGATCCATCATTTCCATCATTTGCTACCACTCCAAAACAAATTGCCAACGATCTTCGATACATGCCATATTTCAAGGTAACTATTAGTGTTTTTATTTTGTTACATGCTATACTTTATTAATATTATTACTCTCTAATGGACAACTAAACAGAGTTGTATTGGTGCAATTGACGGGACACACATTGATGCCCGAATACCCAACCATGAGAAGGTAGCATACATCGGTCGTAGTGGTTCAGCAACGCAAAATGTCATGTATGTATTCGACTTCAACATGTGTTTTACTTTTGTGGTTGCGGGCTGGGAAGGGAATGCACATGATAGTCGGATTTTATCCTTTGCCACGAGGAATATATCGCAGCGTTTCCCTCACCCCCCATCAGGTTAGTTTTGTTTAGCAATATGAATATGTGGGATTATGCAATTTTTTATTAACATTATTTTTCATACCAGGAAAATATTATCTGGTTGATGTAGGATATCCTATGCAAAGGGGATACCTGAAGCCCTACTCTGACATGAGATATCATCTTCCTGAAACCCTCATAGACCAGATTACCCTTCTTCTAATTAATTGATTCACCAATTTATTTCTTGGGCAAGTATGATCAACTCTTTAGGGCTTTTACTTTTGAGTGGAGACAGACCCCCAATAGGTGTGTTGGTAAACTAGTATTACCTGGGTCCTTAAATTCACCCTTTTTCACGTACCTTTTGGGTTTGGTTTGCTATTTAGTAAATTGAGCCAAGTCGTTGTGTCCTTAATCTCTCGCTTAATTTAATTAAATCCTCTAAAATTTAATTTACTTAATGAACCATAATCTTAAATTTAATCATAAAATACTCACAATATAAAATCAAATAAATATAATAAAGGTATGCCTAGTCTATAGAATGGCCCATTGTTAATTTTTAGTGTTCGCATTAAAGTTTCGAGGTATTGGCCAGATACTATCCCTGTAAACTTTGCTTTTGAAGCCGCTTTATAGGCTCTAAACGTCCCTATAACTTCTAGGCACATCTTAATACTGCTATCGCACGTTAAATCTAAACAAATCATGGTTAAAAATTATAAAAAATAAAATTCACACATGTTTTTAACTGTAGCAATTAAACACCGGATATTAACGCTTAAGCGTCAGTGCTCAATTGAGCACATGTCAAATTAAAGTCCAAATACTCATTTTAACATGTCTAATTCATCTTTTAAGGTCTTAGAATAATCACAAAATCATTATATAATCAAAGTACTACCTAAACTTTATAAATTAAACACAACAACATAACATTCAAAATAAACACTCAGATAACTATGGGTTGCCTCCCATAAAGCTCTTGGTTTAACGTCCTAAGCCTGGTGTAACCAATGCTTATTCTGGTTGACTCAATAGCATAAGATCATTCAATTTAAGTTGGTCACCTAAAAAGTAATGTTTTAGTCTATAACCATTTACTTTGAATATTTTATCAGTTTTAGGATCTTTGATATCCACAGCTCCATAGGGATAAACTTTCATCACAACAAATGGGCTCATCCCCCTTGACTAAAGTTTGCCTGAAAATAATCTTAACCTTGCATTAGAAAGCAAAACTTGTTGCCCTGGCTCAAAATTCATGGTAATAATCCTCTGATTATGCCACATTTTCATCTTTTCTTTGTAAATCTTAACACTTTCACAAGATTCATTTCTTATCCCTTCAAGCACATTTAATTGCAGTAGTCTTTTCTCACCAGCATCCTTTAAATTATAATTAAATTCCTTAATTGCCTAATTTTCTTTATGCTCAAGTTCAACTGGTAAATGACAAGCTTTTCTAAATAGTAGCTTGTATGGGGACATTCCTATAACAGTTTCGTATGCAATTCTATAAGCCCACAAAGCTTAGTCAAGTTTTACTGAGCAATCCATTTTTGTTGGATTCACAAATTTTTCCAATATTATTTTAATTTCAAGATCAGATAATTCAGCCAAAACACTTGTTTGAGGATGATAAGCATTAGCAATTCGATAGTTAATATGATATTTCTTTAATAACTTCTCCATTATTGCATTTCTAAAATGACTTTCCCCATCAGTTATGGTCACTCTCGGCATCCCAAATTTACAAAAGATATGTGATTTTAAAAACTTTGCAACACTTTGAGCAACAACATCGAGGTAAAGCAACAACTTCTATCCTTTTGGATACATAATCTAGTGTCAGCAATATATATAAATTTCAGAAATATGGTATAAATGGTCTTATGAAATCTAATCCCCAAACATCAATATCTCGACTTCTAATACATAATTGAGGGGCATCTCATTCCTCCTAGAATATTGTCTACTTGTTGACATCAATCACAAGTTTTAATATAAGTGTTAACATCTCTAAAGATTGAAGGCTAATAAAATCCTAGTTGCAAAATTTTGTATGTTGTTTTATCAACACCAAAATATTCCCCAAAATAAGAATTATGAAATTTTTAGATAATTCCCTAAGTTTCTTCTAAAGACACACATCTTTGAATTATAAGATCCTTTCCTTGTTTATATAAAAATGGGTCATCCCAAAAATAAGACTTAACTTCAAATAAAAATTTCCTCTTTTGTTGGTATGTCATTCCATAAGGTATATTATTACTAAAAATGAAATTCTAAATGTCAACATACCATATAACACGTCACTCATTAACATTAAAAAATTCCTTATCTAGAAATGTTCATTAATCTCTTTTTCAAAACAAAGTGGTTTTTCTAATTCAAGCCTGGATAGATGATCAGCAATGTGATTCTCAACTTTCTTCTTATCTACTATCTCAAAATAAATTTCTTGCAAATGAAGAATCCATCTTATAAGTCTTAGTTTTCAATCCATCTTTTTCATTAAATTCTTGATAGAAGAATGATCAGTATGCACAATACATTTAGTTCTAATAAAGTATGATCTAAATTTATCAAAAGCATATACGACTGCTAATAAGTCTTTCTAAATTGTGGTATAATTAATTTGAGCTTCATTAACAGTTCTACTAGCATAGTTGATTACTTTGAAAATCTTATCAAGTTTTTTTCCTAAAACAGCTCCAATAGCATAACCACTTGCATCACACATTAGTTCAAAGGGGTCTTCCCGATATGGTGAAATAATAATTGGTTTAGTGACTAACTTTTCTTTTGATAATTCAAAATCTTTAGGGCACTTTTTATGAAAATTAAAAATTACATTTTTCTTCAAGTAAATGACATAAAGGCTTAGAAATTTTTGAAAAGTTTTTAATATGCCGCCTGAAAAATCCAACATGTCATAAGAAAACCCCAAATTTTCTTCACACTTGTTGGGTACAGTAAGTTAGCGATCACTTGAATTTTTGTAGGGTCTACTTTCACACCATTTTCTAAAATCTGATGTCCAAAAACAATTCCTCTTGCTACTACAAATTAGCATTTTTCCTAGTTAAGGACAAAATTTATTTCTTCACTATGCTTAAGAACTTTTGATAAATGTTCTGAACATGATTCAAATAAAGTTCCAAACACTGAAAAATCTTCCATAAAAAGTTCTATATCTTTTGTAATTAAATTACAAAAGTAGCCATCATATATCTTTGAAATATAGTAGGGGCATTACATAAACCAAAGTGTATTCTTCTAAAAGCAAATGTATCACAAGGACTAGTAAAATTTGTTTTCTCTTGATTCTCATGAGCTATTTGTATTTGGTGATAACCAGTATATCCATCCAAAAAACAGAAGTATTTATGCCCAGCTAGTCTATCCAACATTTGATCTTTTAAATATTGATAATGACTAGGGGTTATTTTTCCTAATCCCAATCTTTTAAATATTGATAATGTTCGCCATTATGTGGCTTGTCTTATTAGTATTAACTCATTCCACTCATTCATATACATAGTCACTCCTCCTTTCTTAAAAACATAGTGAATCAGGCTAATCCATGCACTATCTAAAATAGGGCAGATAACTTCAACATCTAACCACATTAAAATTTCTTTCTTAACAACATCTACCTTAAAATGATTTAATCTCCTTTAAGGATCCGCCATGGGTTTGCAGTTCTCTTCCATATGAATTCTATGCATACAAATTGAAGGACTGGTTCCTTTTATATTAGTAATTATCCGTCCAAGGGATTTCTTGTAACCCTTCAAAGTTTTCATTAAACTCATTTTTTCTTCTCTAGTTAATTTTGAGGAAATTATAACAGTTAATGTTGAGGAACCACCTAAAAAGGCATACTTCAAATGTTCAAAAAGTAACTTCAACTCAAGCTTAGGAGGTTTTTCAATTGATGGACAAAAAGATTTATCTTTTTTTGTCGGCTCCAAAACTTCAAAACTTTCACGAACATAATTTAAAACTTCCTTGTAAAAATCTTCACATTGATCTAATTCCTCTTCTTATTTTTGTTCCAACTCTTTCATTTCAGATTTCTCTACATAAGTTCTTTTGAAATGTCAATCACTTGGATATCTTATCACATTCATTTTATAACATTCATCATCTTTACCTTTCGTAGGGTATTTTATTGATTTGGAAATATTACATGTAATTGTCTGATCAATTTTTGTGCATGGTTAGTTCTCCTTTTTGCACATCTATCATTGCTCTTCTTTTAGCTAGGAAAGTTCTCCCCAAAATGATAGGTATCTCCTTATCTTCCTCTATATATACTATAACAACAGTAAAGATAAATTGATCCACTTTCACTAAAACATCTTTTATAACTTCTTTAGGATATGTTATTGAACGATCAGCTAAATATAGAGTTACAGTAGTGAGGGATATTTCTCATAATCCCACGGAATAAGGTTAATACTTGCACCTAAATCAGATAAAGTTTTATCATAAAATCTATCTCTTATTGCACATAGATCACTAAATCACATTAGTTTAATGCTTGAACCTAAATCACAAAGACAACTTCTATAACTCCTTTAGGCTAAGTTTTTGAACGATATGCTAACTACAAAGTTACAGTAGTATGGGATATTTCCCCTAATCCCAATTTTTTAAATAATGATAATGGGATAAGGTTAATGCTTGCACATAAAGCTTTTCCATAAAATATGACTCCTATTGCACATAGAATTGTGAAGCTTACAGGATCTTTAAGCTTTTCACTAAGCTTTTCTGAATTATAGTATTGCAATCCTCACTAAGTGCAACAGTCTCATTATCTTCGAACTTCCATTTTCTGTTAAGAATATCCTTCATAAACTTCACATAGGTTGGAATTTTTTCTAAGGCTTTAGGAAATGAAATATTAAATGTAAGCTTCTTAAAAATTTTGAGAAAATTTGAAATTTGTTTATCCAACTTTTATTGACAAGCCTCTGACAAAATGGATGTGCTGGATTTTCCAAGTCAAATTTAAGTGGATAAATAAGTCTATCTAAACCTTTATGAGCATCCTCTTCAGGCTCTTCAATTTCTTTTCTCTCTACTTCATTTTCATTTTGAACTCTACCTTCCAAATCTATTAAGCTTCTAAGTTGAACAGCTTTTACTTGCTCTTTATTATGATCTTTTGGATTTACTTAAGTATTACTAGGAAGTTTTCATTGGAATCTATTTCTTAATGAATTTGTTATTTGTCCCAACAGATTCTTAATATTTAAATTTTTGCTCCTTGATTTTGTAATGGAGTTCCCATTTTTAACATCACTTCTTCTAAAGACAATTTTTTCTCCTTAAAATGTGGATTACTGTTAAAACCTGGAGGATAAGTAGGTTTATAATTACTATTCCCTTGTCTGTTCTAGTTTCCCAATGGGTTTACTTGGTTGTTCCTACATTGTTAATTATTACTACCCAAAGTATTATTCCAGTTAACTTTGGGATGGTTCTTCCAACTTGGGTTATAGTACTTTGAATATAGGTTATTCTGCTTCTTGTTTATGGCATTCAAAGTTTCTAATGATGCAAGAAAATCTACCATTTGGCCGAATGAATTCTCTTCAGTCATTGTAATTGGTTGAGAAAAAATCATTCCAAATTGGTCTAACATCCTTGAAGTTGCAGTAACTTGATTTGCTAACATGGAAAAAAGCATCAATTTCATGAATATTGGCTACTTTCTTAAGATTACCCTTTTAGAAGGCCATTGAAAATTATTTGTAGCCATCTCTTCAATTAAATCATAAGCATCATGAAATGATTTTGACATCAATGAACCACCAGCAATGACATCAATAATTGATCTAAGTGATCCAACTAATCCATTGTAAAAGGTTTCAATTATTAACCAATCTGATATAGCATGGTGTGGAAACTTTCTCAGTAGTTCTTTAAATCATTTCGAAGCTTCATAAATAGATTCCCCTTCAAACTAACCAAAAGATTTAATATTATTTCTAAACTTTACAGTTTTTAATGATGGAAAATATTTAGCAAGGAATTTCTGTGCTAAATCACTCCAAGTTTTGATAGATCCAGATGCTAACAAATTTATCCAAGTGATAACAAATGTAATCATATCTTAGCCTTATCCCTTAGTGATAAAGGAAATAATATAAGATTTAGAGCATCATTCGATACACTATCATATTTAAATGTAGCACACAATTCTAAATAATTGGCAAGATGTAAATTTAGATCTTCAGTTGGTGCTCTCCAAACTGATTATTTGATACCATTTGAATAATAGCGGGTTTAAGATCAAATGAGCTAGCCACTACAGTGGGTTTTTGAATACTACAATGAAGCTCATGCACCATAGGGTTTGTATAATCCTTAAAGGTCTAAACTTTTCAGCATTTTAATATTTTGATTTGTCATTTCTTGAATTTTTTTCTCAATAATTTTTAGTTTCTTAATTTTTCTATTAGTTCTTTCTAATTCAAAATCATAAGGCACAAGTCCTGTAGAACCCGAACTACACAAACATTATTAGAAAACACATAAAATATAAAAAAAAACACATAAAATATAAAAAAAACACAAACAAGAATTTTATATAAAAACAACCTTACAATATTCCTATAATAAATCTAAGAGTTTAAATAAAACTTTATAAAAATAAAAATTTTGCTTTCTAAAAATTTCCTTAAAAATTTTTTAATTTTCTCTTACAATGGCGCCAAAAACTTTATCTCCATGTTTTATATAGATGAAAAATGTGATGTATGCGATGACATGCTTAATTTCCTTATTAATGATTCTCACTTTGCAATAAAGCCAAAAACTTGATCCCAAGCAAAAGTTAGGTAAATTTTTCACTATGAAGCAAATAAGAATACAATTATAGTATTTAAATATGGGATACTACCCAAGTATATGTATCGTTATCAAGTAATGTAGAACTTTTTTATTAAGCCCGAAATATTGAATCCACTGAGATAACTAACAATATGTAACTTACAAAACAAAAGAAATTAGATAACAAAATTTTACTTTGCAAAGTATTCTTACTTAAACTCTTGATGCTATAATAGGAATGTAAATTCAATTCTTTTTGTAATTTTTTATAATTGATAATAAAGTAAGCAACTAATTATCTTAAAAAATACTTTCAAGATGAAGGCAATATAAATAAAATATATTTTTTCTTATCATGAATCAGTAACTAGTATATGAATTCTATTTTAAAAGTATTCTAATTTTGTTATGCCAAATAGGAACAATAATATTATTTAACCTTACTAGAGATTCTATAAAAAGCATTGGCTAATCTACAGTTTGAATAGTTTTGAAAACGGGTTAGGTAGGGAAGGTACTAGCTCTCACTCTAGAGTTCCCTCTTCTTCTTTCCCCTAGAGGCTAACATCTTGTATCAGAACCTAAAACCTTAAATCAAATTTAGGGCTTTAGCCTGCCACTCTAAAGCCCTCTAATTCTACAGCCTTCAAAGTTTACTTCCTTACTTATTTGCACTCAATCTCATGAACTAAATTCTTATCCATTAAATCAAATTGGGGGCTTTAGCCAGTCCCGGGCACTTAGGCGCCTCAGTTCATTTTTTTCTCCAAATTTGTTCTCTTTTCACTCATTTTATAATTTTCCATTCATTCGATTGTACCTTGATAATAAATATATAAATACCTTTTATTAAAGTGCAATATCTAAAAAATATGACTAAAAATGTGTACAAAAAGACTTTATATTTTAGGTGTATCAATATACTATGTTAGTAAAACTCTTAATGAGACTCAAATTAATTACACTATCACTCAAAAGAAATTGTTATCTGTAGTGTTTGCTCTTACAAAATTCAGATCTTATTTTATTGGAATGAAGTGTATTCTGCATACTAATCAATCTGTTATAAAGTATTTATTGATGAAGAAGGATGCAAAACCATGATTAATTAGACGTGTCCTTCGAATGTAATAATTTGATTTTCATGTTGTGAATAGGAAAGATACTAATAATCAAATAGTTGATCATCTTTCAAGGTTTGAATAGGAGAACAAAAAAGACTTAAATAATGAAATTAATGAGAATTTTCTTAATGAAAAATTAAATGGGATTAATGAATGGCAAAGTCCATAGTATGCTGATTTAGTGAACTACTTAGCAATATTTTACCTTATGGATTAGATAGACACAAATTAAAAAGTTCATTTATGACTCAAAATTTTACTTTTGGGATGAACCTTATTTATATAAATAATTTAATGACTTAACTATTCAAATATGTGTACTATTAGAAAAAAGTCAAGAACTTACTCAAAAATGTCATAAATCATATTTTAGGGGACATTTTGGAGTGGATAAAAATACTTTTAAGAGTTTACAATCTTTATTTTATTATCCTACATAATTTAGGGATGTGAATAGTTATATAAAATTATTTCATCAATATCAGAGAGTAGGCAATATTTTTAGATGAGATGAAATGCCCCTAAATTTACTCTTGAAGTTGAAATTTTTAATGTTTGGGAATTAGATTTCGTGGGGCTATTTGTACTGTCTTTTGGAAAGATTTGTATTTTAATAGTTGTGGATTATGTTTCTAAATAGATTGAAGCAATTTATTTACCTCGTTGTGATGCTAAAAGTGTAGCAAAATTTTTAAGAAATATTATTTTCACAAGATTAGGAATGGCACGAGTTATCATTACAAATGGGGGATGTCATTTTAGGAATAGAATGATTGAAACATTAACTAAAGATTTTGGGATTAAATATTATATTTCCACAGCTTATAATCATCAGACTAGCGGTTTAGCAGAAGTATCCAATCAATAATTTAAGAGAATATTAAAAAAAATGGTAAATCCTAAAAGGACTGATTGGTGTGATAAACATGAGAATGCTTAATGGGCCAATAAGACATCTTATAAAACAACTATAGGAATGACACTATATAGGCGCATATATGGAAAAGCATGTCACTTGCCAGTTGAGTCAAAACATAAAAATTACTAGGCAATTAAGGAGTTTAATTATAATTTGATGGACCCTGGAGAAAAGCGATTACTGTAATTAAATGAGCTTGATGAATTGGCAAATCAAGCTTATGAGAATGCTAAAATTTATAAGTAGAAAATGAAATTCAGGCATGATCAGAAAATTCTAAAAAAGCATTTTGAGCCTGGGCAAGAAGTATTCCTTTATAATTTAAGATTGATACTATTTCCTAAAAAACTCAAATCTAGGTGGTCAGGACCATTTACTGTGGTAACAGCATATCCATATGAAGTTGTTGATATTGAAGATCCAAAATTTGGGAGAGAGATTAATGTAATTGGACATAGATTAAAATCTTACATAAGTGGAGAGGGTTTTGCATTTGAAGAGATGCTAATGTTGGGTCAAACCAAATTAAAATATTGGTTATGTTGGTATGATGATGTTAAACCAAGTGCTTTGTGGGAGGAAACACATAGTTATCGGTGTGATTCGGATTTGAATTGCTTTTGTGATAAGTTCTATATAGTAATTGTGACTCTTATACAATTTTGTTGGCACAAAACATTACTATATTAAAGGATTTGAAAAGTGGAAGAAAGAAATTTGATAATGAGTACATTGGTTTGGTGTTATAATGCTCAATCTGGCACTATAGCGCAACATTTTGAATAACTCCTTTAAAATGCCAAAAATTATGTTTCCTTTCTTCTTCCACTAGATAAAACTCCCTAGGATGGGATTTGAAGTATCCCTTTGACATTCCAAGGCATTTTAAAGAAATTTGAGAGTGAGAATTTCAATAAAATTGAGAGAGCATGGAGAGTAATGAGCAAGAGAAATCTTAAGATAGGAAGTTGGTTCATAAGGATGCTCAAACCAACTTAAATGGATATCTTGCACTAAGTCTGGAGTAACTTATGGAAAAACTAGAGAAGATTGAAGGTGAGATTTCTCTTTTACATACAAAGTTTGAAAAAATTGTTCCATTAATACGAGCATATGGATTTGCAGTTGAAACCAGAATTCAATAAATTGGCTTGTTTCTAAGATAGTCAAGTGACTATGTATGGCACCAACAAGTGGATCGATGAAAATTTTTCTAAGGAATTTCCTCATGCTACTTTCTACCATTCCTACAATCAAAATTGTTTGGTGAGCGGAATGGAGAATATCGCAACCAATCAAGAGTGGTCCTAAAGGATGCTTTTATATAGATATTTCTATTTTAAAGTTATGTGATTCCATGTGGTGTTCTTATCATATTTGTATTAAGACATAGTGTGGTTTTTATTATTTTGTTGTATAAACATTTGATGATTTCTATGTGGTTTTGTTCTACTATTGAACCTATAATTAATATATTAAAATAATTTATGTTCTGTAGTGAAAATTTGGACTTATATATTCATATTGGAATTTGAGAACTTGAAATTTGGAATGACAACAAACTCAATAACTACAAAAGTGACCATTAAAACTTGATGAATAGCCTTTCTACATCTTAGATTTTCTATTTCCTTTTCAAATATAATTTTTTTTTGAAATCTGAATGGGTATGAATGGCGCTATAGTGCAACTTTTGGGAGCTATAACATTATTCATCAAGCTATGCAGGGTGCGATTGCGCCACTACCTTGCGCTATAGCGTCGAGCTAACCCATGAGTCATTTTAAGAGCCTGTACGCATAGTTTTTGCCATTCTTAACCTTGGTTCTTCTCCTTCCTCCATTTTTTGTCATTTTGCTACGCTAGTGTTACATTTTGTGCTTGATTGGCATGAAGTTAGGCCTCTAAACTTTGGATTTCTTCATCTTTGAATAAGATCTTCCCCTTGGATTTATAAAAAATTGAATTCATAATGGATTTCATCCACATTGTTGATTAAGCCAAAAATTCTAAAACTTGATGAAAAAAGTGCGAAAGTCATGGTTGAATGATTATTTTATGTTTAGATTGTGCTTTTAGGAGCCTTTTGAAGTTGTGTTTGTGATTTTTTGGAATTTATCTTGAAAATTTTTAGATTAATCATGGCTCCAAAAATGAAGAGAGGCAAGGAAAAAAGTAAGTTTTGATTTTGATAAGTTTTCCAGTGCAAGGGCATGGGATAGGTACACTGATCTGCAATCAAAGAAATTGTTCGTAGAACACAGTTTTTTACGTTCTCACAAAAAAATTGAATAATTAATTATGGAGCGATAGTGGGAAAACTTTTATTATTTCACTGTCGTAACTGTAATTTTAGTTTTCCAAGAGTTTTATGCTAATATGCCACACAAATCTGATGATTTGGTTTATGTATGATGGAAATACGTAGATACAGTTATGTTCATATTAACCATATATACAAGTTGCACAGTGTTCCAACTTGCTTCTTTTCTGAGTTCCATCCTACTGATGATGAATTGGATGAGATTATGGGTTTTCTAACTCATGGAAATGGAGTTTGAAAGATTAAGAATGGGTGACGAGTGAACTTTTCTTTCACAAAACTTAATGTTCCTCATCAGGCATGACACTATTTCATATCTGGTAGATTACTGCCTACTAACCGATTCAGTGAGGTATCCAGTGAGAGAGCCACTTTAAACTATTGTATCTAGATGAAAAAACCTATTGACATTAGCTCCCGTATTTATACAAAAATGCTTGTTTCATCAAGAGAAGGAACTACAGGAATTTTGGGCTACCCTTCTCTTATTAATACCTTATGTATTGTATTTAATGTGAAGTATGAGACTTGGGAAGAAACTTTACCATCGCATAAACATATTGGAAAAACAAACTTGGAAAAATATGAGAAACATTTTAGGAGTAGACCTAGGACTGGAGTTAACATACCATCTACTTTAGCTTCTACTTCTACTCCTGTTTCTAGACCATCTACTTCTGATACTATTTCTTTGGATTCTATTGTGGAAAAAATGATGTGGAAAAAATTATGATTAAAAAAGGAGATATCATAACCATACAAAATATGGTGAAAGGCATTGAATCTCACTTGTACCATAATGATGATATTATATTCAGGAAGGCTGAGTATAATTTTGCCTATAATGAGGCTATGATGAATTATATGGGGGGCGGTGATCATTCTATGGAATTTCCTACTCACCGCATTTTTACACCATTTCAGCATTCTGAGACAGATGAGGATTTAGATTTGGGAGATGGTGATGATGATGCTAAAGAGGATAGAGACGTTCATGTGTAGTGTGTTGTCTTCTTTCTTTCCTTTGTTGTGTTTGAATATTTTGACTTTATTGTGTTAGTGATTAGTTATGTTTGTGTTTGAGTGTGCTTGTATTTAGTTTTTTTACTTAATTGTTTCTGTTAAAATGTTAGTTTTACATTTTATCTTTTGCTCCAGTTTAAATGCTAGAGTAGTATCAATTTTACATTTTATTGTTATGCATGCTAATCTTATGTTTATCACTACTCAGTACTTGTCTTTACTACTTGTACCTACACTAATTTCCCCATTTTAAATTTTAACAATTTTTTCTCTTTCTTCATGAACATTCCTGCAAATTAGTTTAAAAAATGTATGTTTGAGGGAAGGGAGAAAATTCTTTTTAAACTAAACTTTATTTGTCCTCATGGAATTGTATTTTTCAAAATTAATTTTAACATAACCTGTGGTATATAGAGTTAAATTTAGAAAACTATAATTTTGATTTTATGAAATTTGTAGAAATCCTAAGTAAAATTTTTTGATAGAATTAAGAAATTTACTATAAAGGGTTTAGAGTTATCCTTTTGTTATTTAAAGTAAATAAAACTGTATTTTTTGAAATATTAAGGATCTTAGATTCATACTTTAAAATAAAAAATTGAGACTTTATGAATAAACTTCAAAGCTAATACACATTTGTTAAAGTGAAGAAAAGTGAGAAATTATTAACTTTAAGAGGAGGATAGTGAAATTCAAAATCATTAAAGGCTATATAGATATAGTAATCCTCACATGACATATAAAAAAATAGAGAAAACAAAAAGAAATGATTGAAAATGATCCTAAAAGAAAATGAAAAAGAAAAACAAAAACATAAAAAAATATGTGAGGAGAAGCTTGAGGAGACGCCTAATTAAAAATTAGCTTCACTACTGCTTGAATCATTTTGAGGAAAGAAACTTAGTTACATTTCTAACTTAGACTGAGAAATATTAGCACATTTACTAATAAAATTCTTTTTATGGTAATTCTTCAAAGTATCTTAAGTATGAAAAATTGTTGAATTTTTTAAAATAAATAGAAAATCAGAACTTTTAAGACTTTTAAATATTCTTGTATTTTAGTTATTAACCTGAGTTGTTAAAAATTTTTCTGAAATTTTTACTATAGCATTTACAAATTAAAAATTATAGAAGTCTTTATGTTAAATTTGCTACAACAAGTTTTAAAATTTTATATAGTATAAGGAGTTACTTGAGGACAAGTAACATTTATGTTTTGGGGAATTGATCCAAAAAAAAATAATCTTTTTTTAGTGTATATTTTATAAGAATTTTGTGTACTTTTTTATAATATTGCACTTTAAAAGCAGGTATTTTGCATGTTTTTGGTTTCAGATACTTGGAATGGATATTTAGAGAAAATGAGGGAAAAATGGAGCAAAAATGAGCAAATATAGGTGCTGCTAAAAGAGCTAGACTGTAGCTATACGGGCGTTGTAGCGCCCCAGACTGGCGTTGTAGCGCCAGTAACTACCTTTCTAGAAGATCCATTGAATTTTGTTGAATTATTTAGGGGTGTTAGAAGCAACCCTTGGTTATTTTCTATTTTCTATTAATTGAGAAGGATTTGGCCAAATTTAGAGACCATTTGGAGCCCCAAAACATCAATTGGGTAGCAATAGATAATTAAAGTTTTAATATTTTGTGTTTAAATGTAAGTGTGAAGGTCTTTTGGTGTGAAAAAAGTTTGTAGATTGCCTAAAGGAAACTCTAGAAGTTTACTTAGGGAGAAGAGATAAAGTAATTTGTAGTTGTGTTTATGTTTTTGTTGTAAGACTTGGATTTCAATACAAATTTTTATTTTTGTTTAATCTCCGTGAATTCTGAGTAATCCCCTTTCTTTCTCCTTGCATAACATAATTAATCTTATGGGATGAGAATGATTTAAAGACTTCTTTTTACTCTTAAAAATTTTGATGGTATTTTCATTGTTTCTTCATTTACTTTACAAAGTGGCCACTAGTGAGGTTAAAATTTGTTGAGAAAGAAAATGACATGGGAGGGCTATGATTTCACTCAAGTAGTTGATATCACACTTAATTCTAGGCAGAGCCATGACGATCACCTAAAGGTGAGTGCAAATAAATTGGGAGATAAGCTCTGGTGGGTGTATAATTGGTTTGTTCTAGAGTGGCAGGCTAGTTTCTTTTCAATTTGAATTAAGGTTTAGTACCCTGACGCTGAGATTTAGCCATCATAGTGGAATAGGCTTAAGGGAATCTAGATCTGAGAGGCTAGATAGTTCTGATGTGCAATCGAGATGTTAAGGAATCAGCCTTAAGTTAACCAATATTATTTGCTAGCACTAGAAGGGAGTAAAGAATAAGGTATGCTTCTATATTTCACAATACATCAACTTTTTCTTAAATCACTTGAATCCTACATAGGAAATCTCTATGAAAGGGGAAATGTTTTCCATAATATCTAAACTCGCTGTTATATTTTATTAAGTCAATATATTTAGTTTTTACTTTCTTTTAACTCTTAATAGTAATTTTTAGAAAACATATCATTTTAGACTTCTTACATGTTTAATTTGTAATATAAATAAAAATTCTATGGGTTGATTTTAAGAGTTACTGCTTTCCTTGTGGGATCGATACTAGGATGTTTAAGGGAAAATCCTATATTACTTAAAATGATATGTGTACATGTGTAGCACCCCGTAGTGTGAATATTTATTATATAATTCATCTGTTAACACTAGTCCCAGAACAAAAAACCCCGACCATGCTCATCAATGCTCGACCACACCATGTCATCTTTTTATAGCTGAGTCCACTGAATAAAGGGCCTCTTAGAGCAAACCAACCATCTATGCTTCAAGGAAGGCATTGTGTTGCTGACCTATATTAAACATATGTTGGGCATCCAGATGAGTCAAGTCTTGTGCTCATGAGGTTGCCTCATCATTCAGGGGAGACCCCTCAATTGGTGTGCCACCTTCATTCAACATAGTCATTTCACCCGAAGGGTGCACTTCGACAACACCATCCTCAAGGAGAGGGGCTCCACCCTCATGAAAAGAAGGTTGAGATGAATAACTTCCTAAATGTGTAATTGCATTGAGGGAATGAATTTGAGTGTCTCTTTGTTCCGTATGACTAATTTAAGCCTAACATTTTCTTGTGGATGTTTTGTTTTGGCCTCCTCAATCATTTTCTTAACCCCATTTATGTGATCAATGTATGTTGCCTCACCCTCAGACTTAACGTGAAATCGTTCTAAGAAACAACATTACTTGTTGATCCTTCAATAAAATAGCTTCTTTAAATAAAGATAACCTTGTTCGTCTTAATTAATTAAATAACCACTTTGGAGGTAGATTTTGAGTACAAATATCAATACCTATTAATGCTATTTCGGGCGCCTTTTTCATACTCTATTAAGCTAGGTCAACAACAATCTTTTCTTGTAACAATTCATGAACACCCTTTTTATTCATAGCATAATGCCACAGGTATTTAGAGCTAGTTGCTTCCCAAAACCAATGTTCCCTAATTAATTTGGGACACTGAGTTGTGCACCCATCATACCATACTCCATCTATAAAACCTCATGGGCAGGTTTCGACCTAAGCTGCTTCGACCTGTAGGTAGTGGTCATTAAAACTGGCCAGTTAACTTTCAAAGTGGTGAAATAGAACTTTACAATTTTGGTTCTTCACCTTGTTCTCCAGGCCTAAGAAGTGGACACCCTTCTGCCATGACACAAAATCAACAAACTCGTTGACATCAGTACAAAAGGAAAACATAAAGCTAAATAACTTGGTCTACTAGAGGATACACAACTGACTTATGTACATGACCACCGGCATAAAAAAAATGTTCAGGTCGGAAACCACTTAAGGTAGAACTATGCCAAAAAAATTAAAAATCAGCAGAAGTTTATCATACAACAGGAGTCTAAACCCAAGCAATAACTTGTTCAGATAAAATACCAAGTCTTCAATGAAATGAGTTGTGTCAACTGTCATTCTTGTCAGATCGAAGATGGATGAACGAGGCATACACTTTAGATATATGGTGTCGTTGCACCTAAATACCATCCATCTTGGTTGATATTGGGAGACCATTTTAACAAAATCCATGGATTTTTATTTGACTGAAGGGGCACGTTTAGATAAAGTATGAGAGGAAGAAGCTCAAGTGGAGCATGCCATGTGAAATTGAAACAAGTGAGAATAATGATAAAATTGAAGAGAGTAAAACCCTCATAGTAATAAGGGTTAGAGAAGTGATAATTGCCTAAAAATTCACAAGGGTAAAATGAGAAAAGTACTGAAATTTTAGATCAATGAAGTATAACTGGTATCACATCACAAATCAAAATACATAAAAGTCGAGTTTTTTTCTATTAAATAACTTATCATTATAAAATTTTATATGTTAGGTTGAAGAAAGAGAAGAAAATATTAAACAAGGATCCAATATGGTATTGGCTCAGAGGTAGCCCAGTCAAATGAGCGTCCTCAATACAAACTCTCCTCAAACCTAACTTGTCCGAGCCGACCGAAATTAGTATGGGCTTAGACATACAAAAGTTTTTCCTGCATATCCTTGAGCACTCAAGGAAAGAGAGTATCTGACTATCTATAACTCAGTTGTGCGTTCCAGGCTGTCAACCAAGTCAGGCAATCGAGCAATCCCATAAAATCATGGCATACCGACCTACAAGAGGGTTGTCATCCGAAAAGTTTATAACCACACAAACTACCACAAGCCGATCGCCTCGACCATCCTCTACCTAGGTGTCACACCTAACAACAGTCCTATCATCCTAAACTACAGGCTTAGTACTCTCAATGCCTTCACTCACCAGCTCTTCACTCATGAGCAAACCAAAAAGCTCATTCATATTTTGGCAAGATGGGTCATCCAGTCCATTGCCAGTAAAAATAAAACATAAGGAATGACTCTCAATATGTAATAATAATCAACCATCACAAGTGGATCTCTTCCTTAACCATCACCTGTAGGTCCTCATGATCCGGCTCAGGCGTTGTGATGCCAACTCCAACAGCGGCAGTTTTCAACATCTAAAACTTAGGGAGCATCACTTAGGACAGTACAACGAGAACTCGGACAGCCGATTTATAGGTTTGCATTATTAGATACTTGGATGGTGCCTCTGATTATCGTTGGAGAGAACCCATGTCGAGCAGATGGGGGATCTACGATGCCCTCCGGAGCAGCTCGACAAGATCCCTACTGATTCGTTAACGAAGATTCCATTTTGTGCTTCATCTCACTACCACATGTACACTTAATGAACAAACCCCAGAGTCCTTTTCTTTTTTTTTCTTATATTAAGCTTATTCATCGGTCAAAATTTCTATCATGGTGAACGAAGTCAGGCAGACGAACTAGAAGACAATTAAAGTATGAGAATGTTTTTACAAACTATTTATAGGAGCGTGATGTTTACAACCAATGGAATGTTTAAAGCTTTAACCATTTACTTTTGATCTAAGAAATAATTATTCAATTTATTAATTCTCTAGTACTTATTCTAGCATGACTTCTTATGATTCAAGAGATTTGTGGAACTAAATCTGTACATAATAAAAAAGCACACTTTTCAAATGATGATGAAACCAACGAATCCAATCAAATAAAGATGGGCAACCGAAAGGTTTCTCAAGTCGGCCTAGGGATCTCCACAAGCAAACTTCAAGGGATTGTCGCCAGGCACTGAAGAGATATGAGAAGCAAAATAGACAACGGGTGCCATAGGTCGACTGACCTAGGGTAGAGTGAACTCTAAGGCAAATAGACTACAACCAATATAATTATGTCTGACTTATACAACACTTATCAAGCCAGTCAGAAGATTACAAGTTCAATGGAGTCAGTTACCCAAAGACCAGCCCTTTATATCACACGATCGATACTCACACTTTTTTATGAGGTGGCAAAAGGTTGGGAACAGACGACCCCGACATTTAGGATTGAGCTTGAGAAAAGGACAAAAGGGGGGCATGATACTTCATGAAGGTTTTATCCTTTCGAGTGTTACTGTTAGAAATGAATGACTAAACTGCAACAGTACGGGGTTTCACCCAACCCTTTTGGTTGGATTTTTTTATTTTAAATAATACGATGAGTCCTTTTAGAGTGAGACTAGTTTTTATAAATTTGAGAAAAATGCGGTGGTAACGTGGTACAGAAAAAATAATAAATTCTCGGATTGACATTCCTTCATTAGAGAATTCCAGTTAATTCACTGTTTTTTTTCTCAAATGATCTTTGTTGCGTCTTCATTTGTGAGTTTTTTTTTTCCTTCTGGTGAATCAAGGACAAATGTGGATTCAATAATGTAGATTTTTTTTTATTGAACTCGCTTGCATTTTAATATTTTGCTAGATTTTTTTTTCCTGGATTAAAAAAGGTGTTGTTCATTATTTTTATTCATCTAATTATGTGTGAGTTGTCATTTGAATTTAAAATGTTAGGTGTGACCAAGAACTTTTCAACATGCAATAAAATCAAATTTTACGGGCAAAGCACATGAGAATGTGCTTTTAGGTGGTGAGATTTTCTTAATAGCGTCTTCGAATTCAACTTCTCTCCCTTTCCAATTCGGATTTCCACCAACTCTCTATTCGATTGGTTTATTTTCGACCTAACCTAACCTAACTTTAGCTTACCAAAAGCTTATTTTGTGTAGCTTTATTTAATATAATTTAAAAGCATTGTTTTGTAAATACTTGGATCCGAGTCCGAGATAAGTTGGATGACTTAAATATTAGTTTTGCAAATTTATAAATTTGGGACATTTGCATACACAGCACACAATTCTCATTTATTTCTATCTTATACCTAAACTTCAATATTTACATGCATCACCTTCAAATTCTTAATATAACATCTAAAAGTACCACTATCCCTTATTTTCAAGTACTATACGTGTAATCCTCCTTTTATATTAGATTATTAACAAAAATTTGTTCTCATCGTTTGCGTTTCGAAATTTTCCATTATCTTGTTTCAAAACTGAAAAATTATAGCCGGCTTAAACCTAGATTACGTTAAAACCAAATGAAGTTTGACTTATGATATAACGAATTAGGTGGGTGATTGTTGGAAGTAACATTGGGATTTCAGACCTAAAATTTTGAATAATTGTGGCATTTTTTAAATTGATGTAATTGAACATAAAATATTTTACCCATAAAAGTTGACCACATGTTATTAGGTTGCAATTGTTTAAAAGTTAAGTACATTCTAAACGCAAAAATAAAATAAAATAAAATAAAATTCAGTTTATTTGATGTACTTTATTTTATTTGATGATTTGTGGAATAAAATTTGGACATTAATTTTATGTGTTCAAATTGCTAATAAAAATCTGCAGTTTATTATTATTTTTTGAATAATTTTTTCTCTCTATGGCATTGAGCAGTTAATGTTTGGCAACCAAAAGTGGATGGCAGCATTGAGCGGATGGGCAGTGTGTGTAGGAGGTCGTGGAGGAGGTGGTGGTGGTGTCCCGCAACTAATAAGGTGGCTAAAAGGGAAAGCGATGCAACGAAGTTAAAATATTCAAATTTAAGTGATTTTAAATTATAAAAGAAATGAAATGTAAATTTCAAATAATTCAAAAGATTATTTCTCATCTCATCGTCTTTTTCCATTTAATTAAATGACTAAATTTTCAAATTGCTTGAATTATTTTGTAACGCTTAAAAATACTGCAAACCAACCAGCTCAAAGAAAAAGAAACATTAGTATTTATTTTTTCTAGGCTTTTATAGATTTGGGAAAAATGATAATGCATTTAAAGTTGTTTAGTAAAAAAGTTATTCAATTGTCTTCTTAAGAATAAAGGTTATTTTTCAATCATATTCAATAATTACACTTTTTTCTAGCATAAGAATGTTTAGTTTATTTTTCAACACTGCCATTGTCGATCCCAAGCCCGAAGGAGAAAAGTGGAGGGTTGTGTTAGGTGGTCAATAGCCAGCATAAAACTTGTCAAAAAAATCGTGAAATGAATCCTTTTAATCATTGTGTAAATGCTAAGACGTCCCCTGGAAGCGACACGCTATATAGCCTAAATACAGTGAAAAGTGTGCACGTGCCGGTACACAGACACTCGGGTGTTGTGTCAAATAAGCAACAGTTCCCACATTATGACTGATGCAGATAAAAAAATTTGTCCATGAAACTAATGAAAATAATATTAGTATAGTCCTGGAATATAAGTACTCTCAACAGTAAATTAATGGAGTTTGTTGATATTATGATTGATAAAAAGATTAATATCTTATGTATTCAAGAAACTAAATCGATTGGAGAAAATGTTGGGGAGATTGATAATTTAGGTTTTAAACTTTAGTATTCTGGTTTGAGTCGCAGTAGAAATGGTGCAGGTGTAATCATATATAATAGTTTGGAAGATAATGCTGTAAAATTTAATAGAGTTGGAGATAGAATTATAGCACTTAAGATTATTATTGATACTAAAATTTTTAATAATATAAGTGCTTATGCTCTTCATACAAGTTTAGATATAGGGTCTAAAGATAAATTCTAGAATAACTTAGAAGACTACATACAAATGGTACCTCTTGTAGAAATAATTTTCATTGGAGGAGATTGAAACAGACATGTCGGTAGAGTGAGAAGATATCATAAATATTCATGGCCACTACGGTTTTAGAGTGACTAATAAAGAAAGTTGTGTTATTTTAGATTTCGCTATAGTCTGTCATTTTGTTATTACTAATACTTTATTGATGAAAAGAAACGAGTATCATATTACTTATAAGAATGGATGTAATAAAACATAAATTGATTATTTTCTTATGAGAAGAAAAGATTGTCGAGATTGCAAGGATTGTAAGGTAAATCCAAGTGTGGATTTAAGTACCTAACATTGTTTATTAGTTGTAGATTTTAAGATGAAGAGTTGTAAAATAAAGAATACTAGGACTCATCATTATAAAATTAGATGGGGGAACCAACAAGACATAAATAAAATAATTTTTATAAGTAAATTGTAAGATTTCAAATTTTGGGATGTTAATGAAGACACAAATGCTATGTGGGATAAAGTTAAAAATACTATTAAACAAGTAGCAAAAGATGTGCTTGGAGAATCAAAAGAGAACGTTTCTAAAAATAAAAATAGTTGGTGGTGGAATAATAATGTCTACGAAAAGATAAAATATATGAAGTTATGTTATGAATATTGGTTTAAAAGTAAAAACATAGGGAACTTGGAAAAATATTAAATGGCCCGCACGGAGTCCAAAAACACAATCTGTGATGTTAAAAATTCTATATTTAATGATCTTAATAATAGATTAGATACTAAGAAGGGTGAAAAATATATGTATTAACTATCTAAACAAAATAAAGAAAAGTAAGGACTTCATTCATGTAAAGTGTATTAAAGATAAAAATCAAAGTGATTTTCTTAGAAAATGATATTTAACATAGGTGGATGAATTATTTTGAAAACCTTTTTAATGAAGTTTCTGAAAGTATGATCGACCATAGTGATCTTAATATTGTTAATAAATATAAAATGTTTCACTTTTACAATTGCATTTGTAAAAAAGTAGTTGAGGAGGCTTTAAAGAAAACTAATAGAGGAAAGTTTGTTGGGCCTGATTATATCCCAATTGTAGTGTGGAAATATTTAGTAAATTTGGGAGTTTCTTGACTTAATAAAATTTTTACTATTATTTTAAAAACTAAAAATATGACGGAGGAGTGGAGGATAAGTATTTTGGTTCCCATTTTTCAGAATAAAGGGGATGCACAAGAGTGTGCAAATTATAGATGAATAAAGTAGATGTGTCACACTTTAAAATTATGGAAGAGGGTAATTGAACATAGGTTAAGAGGTCTTACAATGATTTTTCATAATTAATTTGGATTTAGGTCGGGAGGGTCTACTAATGAAGTTATACATTTATTGAGAAGTTTGATGGAGAAGTTGAGATAATAAGGAGAATCTACATTTGATTTTATTGATTTAGAAAAAGCTTATGATAAGGTTCCAAGAGATATCCTTTGGAAAGTTCTTAAGAAGAAAGTTGTTGATATGACTTATATTCAAATCATCAAAGACATGTATAGTAGAGTTGTTACTTGTGTTCGAGCTCTAGGAGGAATGACCAAAGATTTTCCTATTTTTTTTTTCAATTGCATCTGAGATCAGCTTTAAGCCCATATATTTTTGTTTTGGTTAGAAGAGGATGTACCTTGTTGTGTGCTCTTACTGATGATATCCATCTCATGGACAAGGCAAGAGAAGAAGCCCAGAAAAAATTGAATTTTGGAGGTCTGCAGTGGAGTCTAAAGGCCTTCGTTTAAGTAGAAGTAAAACTGAATCCATGGAATATAATTTTAGTAGTAGTGGCTCTAGTGACAGAAATATAAGTTTGGGTTATGAAATTATTAAAAGGAGTGAACATTTTAGATATCTCTAGTCTATTGTTCAAAGCGATGGTAATGTTGATGGCAATGTTATTACTAGAATTCAAGTTGTTTGGTTGAAGTGGAGGAATGTTGTTAGTATTTTATGTAACGGAAAAGTACAACTTAGACTGAAAGGAAAATTTTACAAGATGGTGGTGAGACCTGCAATACTATATGGAGTTGAATGTTCACCTTTAAATGGGAAGCACAATTCTAGGTTATTTGTTGCCGAGATAAAAATGATTATGTGGATGAGTGGCTTCACACTTAGAGACAAAATGCAAAATGAATATATCTGTGATAGGTTTGATGTAGCTCATGTGACTGAAAAAATTAGAGAAAGTAGTCATAGATGGTTTTGTCACATTAAATGTAGACCATCTGATGATCTGATTAGAAGAGTAGATATTTTAGATTTGATTTATTTTAAGAAAGGCAGAGGTAGACTTAAGAAGACTTGGAAATATTGTATAAAAATGATCTTTTATATTTAGGATTATTGACACTAAATAGGACACAATGGAGAAATAGGATTCATGTATCCGACCACACGTAGTGGAATTAAGGCTTTGTTGTTGTTTTTTTTTTTTGTTATATTAACTTATTTTTTGGAATAACATAAGGTTTTATTAATTCTTTGTTTAATCAAAATTTTAAGAGTAAGACATTATCAAACCCTCATGTCGAAGTATTTGGTCGTTTCTCAATTTTTCACGAATGATAAACAACCAACCAGCATGAATATATTATCTATATGTTAATTTTTATTTATATAGTTGTGCAAGAAAAATATATCAGTATGAATCTTGTGGTAATCAAATGTTCATGTCAAAATGAAGAACAAAAAATGGAATATGCTGATCGATCAACAAACTCTAAAGCAAGAAGAGTCCGTTGAAGCCAAGCCTATGGATCATGTCACAAAAAAGTCTGACGATCGATCTAAGGCTAATCAGTCGAACCAACGCTTGAAGGTTAATTAAAATCCCACTATACAGATTGAAGAAAAATTTTGTCTTTATACACATCACTCGTCTGTTTTCACACCGATCATATAAGCACACTTGTTACTTAATGAATATGACACATGTAATACTCTAAAAGAATCCCTAAAAGACTAATGATTAGAGACCAAACTTGTAATTATAAAACCCATAACTCATTGTCTATAAATAGGAGGTCAATTTTCAAACAAGGTTACACGTTCATTACTATTCATATATGCCTTTCTCTTTTTCTTCTCTCCCATTGATGCTATATACTTTTGGTGTTCTTCCTAGACATTTTTATACTCAACATCTTTTTGGGTGTGGTGAGAGTAGAACCATGCCGTCAACCAAAAAGAGGAGCTCAATAGCAGCAGAAGGAGACCAATCAGAGGGACATGGTGGAAGCAAGATGAACGATGGTTCAATGACAACTGCAAGACTTGAGAAATCAAACCATAAATCAAATGTTCTAACAATTTGTAGAGGTCCTTAAAGCAGTCACAACACTAGGGGTAGCCACAACTTTAAGAGGAGAACTTGTTTAGCGAGAAGCACAAAATCCTCCTCGGGAGGGAGCGACAAAACATAATTGGAGGAGACTAAAAGATGCCTTAGAGAGAGTTGATGTGTTGTACCAAGAAACTGTCAGATCTATCCTAATGGTGGAGAGAAAATGGTTTTGGGGAGCTGAAGTGTTGAGAAAACCAGAGAAAGCATTCTCCCTTCAAATATTAGGATTTGAACCCCGAGAGAAATTCAAACTCCCATATTTGGAATCTATAAGGAATGGTTGGATCCCAACAACCACCTATCATCTTTTGATTCTTTGATTTTTTCTTAAGATCTATGATGTGTTCAAATGTTGATTATTCTTCATTTTGTTGAAGCCATCATTTTTGAAATGGTTCAATGCACTACTAATTTGGTTAATTACCTGTTTGATGAAATACAAAATAATTTTTTTTCCACAGTTTGCTACTGAACAAAGGCCTAAAAATAGTGCCAAAGCCCTATACCAACCAAAGCATAGACCAAATGCAAGATTGCACTCTTTCATTTCATGCATTAACAGAGAAATGTTGAAGGTAAACAAGACTTGTGTTTTGATACATCCCAAGCCACTCTGACCCAAGGATTGAGGTTCAAGAGGTTCTGCTTTCATCTTAACTATGGAGAACCTTAGAGATTGGTCGAAATACAGAAGATGGCCAACAAGTACATCAAAACTTATGAGAATGTTAAAATACCTAAGCATTCAGATGAAATACTCTAGAAGAAGACACCAAAGAGTAGTAGGTGGAGACCGAGGAAGAACACACGACTGTCTGTTCATCCGTGTTATGAAAATCATCATCGCTATAATAATGTAGCTGACTATCACAAAAACTAGAGGTGTCAGTCAAGGACGTACATCCAATGATAGATTTAGTCAATAAAGAAGATCCCAACACCATGAATGACTATGATACAATCATAAAGATCATTAGGACACTCCTGAGAGAATATCAGTGATGAAAATATTATACGGTATCAGGATAAGAACCTTTTCAAGGAAACACCACGATGAGGGTTAAAGCCTTCCTTCAAGGCACAAGAAAGTAATGTAAGTACTTAAGAGATCAAGCACATGACATGGATAAGTGTAGACTCTGTTAGATTCTTATTAAAGATTTAATCAATGGGAAAAAAATTGAGGGAGTTCATGGCTTTAGGAGCTGCAACCTAGAACAATGGTAAATCTAAAATTATAGAAGTATTAGATGAGAGAGGCTGTACCAATGACATTTACATAGCTAGGATAGTTGAAACCGTGCACTTATATGCTGATAATATAATTTTATGTGTTTATAACGACTACTCCTAGTGATGTTGGTATTACTAATTGAAAATATATTTCCTAATTATTGATGTCAAAAATTCACTAGGATAAAAACACAAGTGCATGTATCGTTAAAGTATTATAGGGCTCTAATGGAGTCATAAGTATCAATCTCTTGAGGAAGGAAAAACTCTTTATTAGACTTAGTTGAACTTAACTTAAACTGAAGGTAACTTATCTAGGAATGAAGATCAGAATTATGTGTAGAAAGGAGAACTTGTACCTACTAATTCTATTTCTAAACTTGAAGAAATTGTGAAATGTTCTTAAACTAGCAATACGTAGAAGAGTCTAATTATATAGAAGTCCTTCTCCTTGCGATGAGATCATATTTGAATGTTTATAAATTTAAATGTTGTTTTGAGATAAATAGTATCATACCTCTTCTTAACCCAATTTTGAGTGCCTAAAGAACATTGTCTAACCTGGATTTAAGTTCCTAAATCCTTGGTTATGCAGGGAATATTTTAGCCGGTCACTCTAGAGTACCCACATAAGCCCTCAATTTTGGTAACCTTGCTTTAAGTTCCAAACTCAAGATGAAATTTGTTAAGGATCTAGCATGTCACCCTAGAATCATTAAATTACACTCATCAAAACTCATATCAATAAATATTTACACTCACCAAAAGATTACTTTTTCTTCATCTGAAAGTTTAGTGTGGTGATTACTAATTAAGGTAAAGCATAGCCCTCTCGGGTCATTACGTTTTCCCAAAATGTTTTAACTTATGAATTGGCTAAATTGCACAAGTAAATTAAGAATGAAGTAAAATACCAACACATTATTAAAATAAAAGCAATTCTAAATAGTTTTAATCTTACAAAAGATTATTTCTCATCACAAGAAAAAATAAAGAAAACTACTGCAATTTCATGGGGAAAATACAACAACACATGGATTGATATTTAAAATCAGGTTTACACATTCAACATTAACAAAAATCAAACAATAATATAAAAAAATTATCTAAAAATCATCCCCAAGTAAATATCCTAAAATTATTCTGAAGAATTCTTAACTCTCCTGACAATCTCACGCCAATAGACACACCCCCTCACCTAGAGAGACACACCACACATACACCTTCGTAGACCCTCACTTCAAGAGTAACCCACTTATGTTAACTCTAGAAATCTCAAAGAGTAACTTCAGAATCCCCTTCAAAATTCTTCAAAATACATTGCTTCATAAAAAAAAAATTGATTCTGGTGCCTAGGTGCCTAACCGTTGTTCTTAGGCGCCACTCTTCTAGAAGCAATGAAATAACAGCGTGGCACCTAGGCGCTATGTGAAAATTTTCTTCTTATCTATATTTGACTTCAAATTGCTCTATTTTGTTTTGTTTTCTCCAATTGCTTAATCTATTTTACCTCTAACCAAAAATATAAAAACACCTTCCATTAAAGTGCAATATCACTAAAAATAAGCATTGAATATATAAAAAATAGCACATTTTCATTCATGTCAAAATTCCCCAAACTTTACTATTACTTGTCATCAAGTAACTCTACTATTTTATAAACCATATTCATGAAATTATGGTAGTGGGTTTTGTTAAAGATTCTTATAGTTTTAACTTATAAAAGAAATAGTGTAACTTTAGAAAAAATTTCAATAACTTAGGTAAGAACAAGGGTATAAGAAAATCTAGTAATCAAGTTAGGAATTTTGATTTTCGATTCATTTAAACATTATTTGTATTTTGTCAGACTAATGAATTCTAGAAGAATTATAAGATAAAATTATATGATAGCTCAATTAGTAAAGATTTGGCTAATGCATTTCAAAGTGATAATAAGCTCATAAATGTAATTAGGTTTCTTCCATTAAGATGATCAAGTGAAACCAAGTTTTAGTTAGGCATTTCATCAAGCTTCTTCCCACATATTTCTTTTTTACATTTATTTTCCTTTTTTTTCTTTTATTTTTCTATTCTTTTAAGATCTTGTCAGTCCTTACTTTTTTCTTGTCAGGATTATTATATTTGGATAGCCTTTAATCATTTTAATTTTCACTATACTCTTCCTATAGTTAAAAACTTATCACATTTCTTTACTTGATAATTTTTATTAGTTTTAAAAATAATTTTTCATAGTGTTTCAATTCTGTTTAATGTGTAAATAAATGATTCCTAGTTTTTCAAAAGTACAATTTTCCTACTATAACAAGTAAAATCATATTCATATTCATTTATACCAGATATCATAACTATAGAACTACCCCTTATGACCAAAAAATTTACTTAAGTTTTTATAACATTCATAGAATCAAAAATATAATTGTCTAAAGATAACAACACTTATCATATGTCATTTCGAAATAAAATTTCAAATCATTCTATTGAGGACAAATAATGTTTAGCTTTTAAAAGTTTCTCTCTCTCTCCGAAGCTTAAATTTTTAAATAGTTTACAACATTTAATACAAAAATGTAGGTAGAAAGAAACTTTTTCTAAATTATTTTCTATCAAGAGTCCTAAATAAGAAAGTATAAAGGTATAAATTGTAAATAAAGGTGTGTAAAATTAAGTAAACCTCAATTAAACATATTATACCATGAAGAACTGCTAGGTAAAAGACTATTTCACACAAGCAGACATATATATGAACTAGAGCAAGGAAACAGTTATGCAGTAAAAACAAAAAGTACAAAATCCACAAAACAGTAGTAACAAATAACAATATGTCCAGTATAATAACATAGTCATAAGATGTAACACCTATACTCAAAATGATCTACTACTCTTCATCATCCTCATCCTCATCATCATCTTCTTCCATAAGATTCTGAAGATCATACCTTGTATATTATCGATAATAAGGAAACTCCATGTTATTATCTCCTTCAAAAATGTTAACAACATAAGTATTGAAACTTTCCTCAAAATCACTTTTCCATGTGAGAAAAAAATCAATTGGTTCCAAATGATCTTCAATGTCTTGCACTTGACTTTGTACACATAATATATCATCTTATATCTCATGTACATGATCAAGCATAGTTTCTATGCTAGTAGGAGGATGTGTAGAAGCACGAGAGGTAGAGGTCCTAGAAGTAGAAGAAACACCTAAAAAACTAGGCCCAAGACCAAAATCAACATGTCTTCCATATAGATTCACATTAAACTTGCTTATAGGATTCAAGGGGTGTAGTAACTTCTCCTAAGTCTCAAAACTAATTTTGAACTTTTTACATAAAGTGATGATAACAGAAAGGGATCCTAACCTCAAAGTAGTACACCCTGTGGCATTATTAATAATGAATTTGTAGATTAGGGAAATAATATCATAAGCTTCATGGTCTGGATACAAAAATTTAAGGTTACTCTCTGTTTACTAACTTCGCTTAAATGTTTCATAAGTAGAAGTCTAACAGAAATGAAATGGTGCCATGCTTTTGAATCGGCATTCAGTTCAATGAATAAAATTTTTTCTAGGGATCGTTCTTTATTGTTTAAGCTCCTTGCCCATCAGCCATAAACCTAAAAATTTCATTCAGTTTGTTGTTGGTTGGGGCAAAATTGGCATAATAGCAAATAGGAACATTTTTCAATATAAATAATTCATCGATACAAAATGGACTTAATGGTACCAACCTGCCACTAACAAAGACTAAACCTTGATGTAATTCCAGGAGATTGCCGTAGAACTTTTTAATTGTAGAAATAACTGCTCCAGTAGTAGTGTAACAGAACCTTTTCTAGCATCTTTGAATATATACCTCTTCCACTTCACCACCAAGTGTAATAAATCCTCTTTTCTTAATCATTTTATTTGATACAAGAACTACATTGTAATAGTTTTGAGCTTCTTTGTTTATGAACTTTTTTCTATCAAATACACCATTGCTTTTGCTTCCCTTGGTCCGAGGTCCAAAAGTATCTAAGAAATGATGATTCTTGCCTTTTTCTTCCTCCTAAATGATCCCAAATGCCAAGATGATTACCCCTTATTAACATCATACAGGTTTATGGCAGTTTTAAGGGGTATGAAGTAGGTTCAAAAAGTGTTAGGGGCAGTTAATTGAACATTTCTGAACTCTGGGACAAGTCGCCAGTCTAGGTGCTTTGGCATCTGTCTTTTTGTATCAGTGCTTTTAGGAGTCAAGTTTTGGCGCCTAGCTGCTAGTTCTAAAACTAGCAACACTTCTCCTAAGGTCCAATTAGCACATCTCAATTTCATCTTGAACATTAATTTTATTTTTTTGTGCCTCTTCTCATCATGTAGGTCTCATTAACTCTCAGAACTTTCAATATAACCACACAACTACACCTTGACAATGATAAAGAACAAAAATCAATCCACAAAGGTAACCATGGGTTGCCTCGCACTAGGTGCTAGGTTTAACATTAGTGGTCTGATGTATTTAATGCTTAGCTTAGTTGACCATACATCAAAATTATATCAAATATATGTATATTTTCTCTTAAGTAAGCTTTCAATCTATGTTTGTTCACCTTAAATATTCTTACAGTTCTTCGATCATTAATATTTGCAGCACAATATGGATATACTTATATTATAATAAATGGCCCAGACCACGTGATTTTAGTTTTTTGGGAAATAATTTCAATCTTTTATTATAAAGTAAATCTTTTTCATATTCAAAATCTTTTTTTAATCATCTGGTCAAGATAAAATTTTAATATTTTTTCATATAAATTTTTGCATTCTCATAAGATTTATTTCTAATTTTCTCGAGCTCATTTAAATGTAATAATCATTTCTCACCAGCATCTTTAGAACTAAAATTAAATTCTCTTACAACCCAATAAGCTTTATGCTCAAGTTCTACTCACAAATGATATGCCTTTCCAAATATGAGCCTATATGGTGACATTTCTATTGGAGTTCTATATGCAGTCCTATAGGCCCATAATACATTATCAAGTCTAGCATACCAATCCTTTTTATCAGGAGTTACAATTTTTCCTGATGTTCTTTTAATTTCACGATTTGAAACTTCAGCTAGATCATTGGTCTAAGGATGATACACTGGGGCAACTTTATGTTTAATTGCAAATATTTTAATTAAATCATCGTTCCTTTGATTTTCAAATAACTTCCCCCATCTGTAATGATCACTCTTGCCATTTCAAATCTACTAAAACTATTTTTTAAAAAAATTTTGCAAAGCTCTGAGCATCACAACGGGATAAAGAAATAGCTTCAATCCATTTAGACACACAATCCAAAAAAATTAAATCATATATGTTTCACAAAGATAGTATAAATGGTTTCATAAAATCCAAACCCCATAAATAAAAAATTTCAACTTCTAAAGTATAAAGTAAAATTTAAGGTTTAAGGGCATTTCATTCCTTTTAGAAATGTTGCATACACGTTGACATTGATCACATGTTTTTACATAATTACTATTATCCTTAAATAAAGTAGGCCAATAAAATCTAGATTATAAGATCTTAAATGTAGTTCCATCATCTTCAAAATGTTCCTCAAACATAGAATCATGATATTTTTGAATAATTTCTTGTGTTTCCTTAAATGGTACACATCTTTGAATAACTTGATCCACATATTTCTTTTATAAAGAAGGGCGTCACAAAAGTAAGATTCGATATCATACATAATTTTTTTTGTTGTTGGTGTATCCTGACAGGTAAAACACCAATTATTACATAATTCACAGTGTCAGCATACAATGGAAAACACCACTCTTATACAATGTATAATTGTTCATCAAGAAAATTTTCATTAATTTCATCATCAAAATTACCATAATTTTTCTGTTCAAACCTTAAAAAATATTTAGTAATTTGATCATTAAATCCCTTTTTATCAATCACCTGAAAATTAAATTACAAAATTAACAATCATAGTAATTTTTATTTAACATCTTTCTTAGCATAAAATATTTAATCGCAAAATGATCAGTATGAACTATAAATTTCATTCCAGTTTGACATGGTCCAAATTTATCAAAATCATATACAGTTATCAATAGTTCCTTTTCAGTAGTAGTATATATTTTTTTAGCTTCATTAGTAGTTTTATTGACATAGTATATAACATTAAAAACCTTATCATATTTTTGTCCTAACAAAACCCCAAAAGCATAATCACATGTATCACACATTAATTTAAATGATTTTTCCCAATCAGGTGAAATAAATACAGATGAGGTGATTAATTTTTTTTATTAATTTAAAGACATATAAGAATTCCTGTTTGAAATCAAATATCACATCTTTTACCAAAATATGACATAAAGAATTGAGATTTTTTTAAATATCTTTAATATATGGCATGTACGAACTAGCATATCCTAGAAAACTCCTAAATCCTCTCACTGCAATACGAGGAGGTAGATTAGAAATAACTTGTATTTTAGCTGGAACTGCTTTCATACAACTTTCAGCAAATTTATGCCTTAAAACAATTCATTATGAGATCATAAATTAACACTCTTCCCAATTGAGAACCAGATTTGTTTATTCACAACATTTTAAAACACTTTCTAAATAATCTAAAAAAGAATCAAATGAGGCTACCAAAATTGAAAAATCATCCATGAAAACTTCACTTCCTTTCTCAGTTATATTGCAGAAAGTAGATATCATGCACCTTTGAAAGGTTGCATGTGCATTTCATAAACCAAAAGACATTCTTCTTAATGTAAATGTTTTATAGGGACTTGTGAATGTCATCTTTTCTTAATCTTCAAGAGATTTAGGTATGTGGTTGTATCCTGAGTATCCATCCAAAAAATAGAAATATAAATGACCAACTCGCTTATCAAACATTTGGTCCATAAATGATAGAGGAAAGTGATCTTTCCTTATGGCGAGGTTGAATTTTCTATAATTAATACATATTCACCACCAAGAGACTTGTCTAATTGAATTTAATTCATTTCATTCATTTACAACTACGGTGACTCCCTCTTTCATAGAAACACATTGAATTGGACTAACCGAAACACTGTCAGAAATAAGATAGATGATTCCAGCATCTCACCACTTTAAAATTTATTTTCTTACAACTTCTTTCATGAGAGGATTCGATCTCTATTGAGGATCTTCTCTAGGTTTATATTATCTTCCATTAAAATTCTATGCATATAAATTGAAAAGAAAATACCTTTAATATCTGTTAACGTTCATCCAAAGGCTTTCTTATAATATCTCAAAGTTTCCATTATTTTTTCTACTTGAATTTGAGTCAGTTATGAGGATATTATAACAGGTAGTGTTGATGACTTCCTAGAAAAGCATACTTTAAATGTGTAAGGAGCACCTTCATCTCAAGTTTAGGAGGTTCTTCAATAGAAGGAATAAGAGGTTTACTATTTTCTGTAGCATCTAAAAGCTTAAACCTTTCCTGAACCTAGTTTAAATCATCAGTCATTATCTTAATAGGCTTATTTTGGTAATAAGTGTCATTTTCATGCTCTAGCTCTTGTTGTCCTATTTTAACTTCACAACATTCTTTAAATTTGCTATTACTTAAATAATCAATAATCTCCATTCTGTTACACCAATATTCTCTTTCCTTAGTTGGATACTTCAGTTACTTTAACACATTGAAAATGACTTCTTGGTAATTAACACATGTGGTTAACCCTCCTTTATGTTCATCTATCAAAGCTCATCTAGTAGCAAAGAAAGTTCTCCCTAAAATTATTGGTCTTATTAACCTCCTCCATATTTAATGCAATGAAATCTATAAGGAAGATAAATTTATCTACCTTCACTAGTAGATTTTCTATAACTCCATTCATATATATGATTGGTCAATCAGCTAATTGAGGGGCTAAAGTTGCGAGAGAAATCTCTCCTAAGCCTAACCTTGTAAATAATGATAAGGTAATGAGGATAATGCTAGCTCTTAAATTACATAGAGCTTTTTCGACCACTAAAACATCATGTTATTTCTGCCTTGACTCATGTCATCTTGTCATTCATTTGATATCGTTATTAAAATGAGTCACCACTCTGTTTATCTATTTTATTGCCCTATTCTCCAAGTAACCTATTCTCATATGTTAAAAAACTAGGAGAAGGAAGAAAAAGGCTAACAAAAGAAAAAATGAGAAAAACAAATGTCGAGATGATCTTCATTATGGTAGACATTATGAAAAAAATAATTTCTCGCATAAGGAAAACCAAATGAAAAACTCTGTAACAAAAGATTTAGGTATATTACCTTTTCTGAGTTCTTCATTCTCCTATAATAATAAGCTCCTATAGTTAATTACATCTTAAATAGTCAAGACTATCTAAGAAAACTCCTAATTAACTTTAACACTTATTCTTCTAAGAAATGTTAAGGATAAAGTAAGAAACATCAATTGTTTATTCCTATAGTAATAGGTTTCTAAGAATCTTATTCTACCCTAAAGGTTTTGTTTTATTTATTTTTCTTATGTCATGTCATGTTGTTTTGTTTTTTTCTTTTTTTGTTTTGTTGTTGTCATTTTTTTAAGGTGTTTTGTTATTATCATTTTGTTTTCATTTTTTTATTTTTTTGATGTGTTTTATTTTATGATTTCCTCAATTTATTTTTCTTGTTTGTTTTTATTGTTGTTTTGAGGTTTACCTTTTCCAGTATAAAATGTCATCCTACATGTCGACACTATTTTGGTTGATGAGTTGCCCGTAAGAAGCTGTCGGTCACTGGAAACAAAATCTCGCCGCCCGCTTGGAAGGACATTTTAATTTACATTTATTTTTAGTTTTAAAAAAATATGAAATCAAACTGACCTCATATTTTTATAGTTTAAATGAAAGAGCGTTATACCTCAAATCTATATCTATCCCGAAGGATAAACACAAGACTTGAGGATGAGGCTCGATCAAATAAACTAAGAAATATATGACATCTGTTTGGACTGTGAAACCATTTATTTGCCGATAATTTACCCTATTTAATATGAAGAGTTAAATAGGGTTTATATTAGGCTGGGTTCGAGAAAAGCTTCTTATAAGTGCAAGCTCCTATAGTTAATTACATCTTAAATGACCAAAGTCACCTAAGAAGACTCTCGATAAAAATCAAGAAATATTATCTTCAAGGAATTTCAAAGGGTAGAATTTTTCAATGAGATCGGACATAGAGGTGTGAAAGGGGATTGGTTAAAATTTGGAACATTTTGTGGTAGAGTCCAAAGAAGGAAGAACTAGGGGATGTCATGGATCCAGAGGAGAACCTCGCTTCAATTTTGAGGAGAAATGATTAAGTGTTTCATCCTGCCAATTTTATTAGTTAGGGCTTACATTCGTGTTAAATTGTCACACAAATAGCCTGAAAGATGTGAGGGTTTAGGTCATCACGGATGACAACCTCAAAATCCTAAGACAAGTTAGGGCTTATATTTTATAGCAGGGTTATACAAAGGACTAAAGATATGTTGAGGATTTACGTTGCATAAGCAAGCAACCTTGAAGTCCTATGGCTTTGTTGTTTATATCTAAGGAAGGAAGATTGGTTTAGTTGGGGAAGATGGGTTTTGCTGTTAAAGATGGTCGTGTTGCCCACCATGCTAGCTCCAAGCTCCTTACCGCGGCGAGTTTGAGTTTTCTAGTGTGTCAAGTTGTGATGTTAAATCAGGTAGCTCTATGGTTGAAGTTCTTTAAATTTAAGGGGGCATGTTATAGTTGACTAGTGCGACACTGGTTAGGATCCTAGGGTTCCCTTGTTCCGGCACCATTTTTTTCTATTGGATTAACTTAGTCCAAATGAATTTACTAAACTCAACTTAATGAGTTCCATAATTTCATTTAAACAGTGGGAAGCCTCGTTAGCAACTGTAGGTTAGCTCCTCCGAGGAATTCCAGATCATCCGATAGAGACGTATTAATTTAGTTGAAGTTGTAGTTTTGTGTGATGTTTGTGATTAAATTTTGAGTCATTTTATATTTTGAATGTTGTGGAGGTGAATTTTATCTTGGTTGATTTTCGCTTTAGTTTTGGTTTTAGTTTTGGTTTTATGGCTATCCTAATAGTTTTAGTTTTCATGCAGGGTGGTGTCATTATTTAGCATGCAAATTTACAGGTATAAAAGTACAATATGAAAGTACAAGAAAGTCGACGCTAAAAACTGTAAAAGCTTACCTGGCGAGTCTTCTCGTTCCACCACCTGAAACTTAAAAGGTATGTTAAGGCAGTTTATATGAAATAGGGAAGTAAAATTTTGATGACCTATCTATCCCTTGGTCATATGTAGGTGGGCACTTAGGAGTTTAATTTTGGATAATGTTGTCAAGCAAATTATATTAAGTTTAGTAGATCTCTGAGGTATCCAACAGGTTAAGAGGAAGAAGCAGGTTCATGCTTCCCTCTTATCACCTGGTGAAAAGCCTCGAGCTCATTTAAACTTATTATGTTGCTTAATAATTCATCCTATGAACACCTTAATACTCAATGAGCATTGATGTATCATTTATCCCTAAGATTAAGGTAATTATCATCTGTAATTTAATTTTAAAGATTATGTGAATGAAGACCCTTAAAGAGGCAAGTTAGTGTTATTTGAACACTTAGCCAAATTTTGGTACTAATTGGGCTTGTAGTTTTTGAAAGATGTTCTAATTTTCAACAATATTTACTTCTCTAATCCTCCTTTAAATGAAACTTGATTTAGCCTAAGTCACTACTATGCCCTTAAGACCTATGTGAGTGCCTTAATTAGTTTTGAAAAGGTTAAGCTTTAGATGGTCATGATTCATGATTTGAATTTCATTTGAAAATCAAAATAGGGGTATTAAATTGATTAATTATTAACTTTAAAAGTCATACCACTAAGTCCTGAGTTCATTTTATTTTAATAAGCTTCCAAATTTTAATAATTTAGAAACTTATTAACTTATCCTTTCAATTAAGAAAGTGATGCTGGTTTCTACCAATTAACCCCTTGTGTTTCAAACATCAAATTAAGATCAGAGGTTGCCCATTTTCCTCCTTGAATTAAGCCTAAATGTTAATAAAGGATAAATTTCCAAAATTACACATTTGGCCCTAAGGCTCTAACACTTCATAATTTGTCAAATTCAATTCAAATTACTTTGAAGCTTTTATCCTACCTCATTCATGGGTCAATTAAGACATCAGAGGAGAAAATGTGATTTTTCAAAAATTAATTTAATTATATAATTATTTTCATGCAAAAATAGGATTTTTCAAAGAAAATCCCTTGAAATTTTTACTGGAGGTAACTTTACACCACAGAAGTCTTTGTGAAAAATCTTCCTGAGGACAGAGAACTTGAAGGAGAATATTTTTTATTTTTCTGAGTTTTATTTATTTTTTGGAATTATTTTTAGTGAAAACCCATTTTTAGCCTTTAAAAATTTTTTTTAAGCTTTAAAATTCAGTATCTTTATTTAGAAAATCAGGAAAAATATTCTAATTGTTCTTAAGTGCTTAGGAAGCAATTTAGAACATTTCCATGAATTTTATTGTCTTTGTAATTTTTTTGGATTTTTAGTTATTTAAATATTTAAAATAGGTTAAAAATCAAGTTTTTATTTTAAACTCTATTTTATTTTTAGAAAATACCCCTGATCATAGAGAGCTCAAAAAATACGTTTTTGTAAATTTTCAAGTTATATTTTAATTTTTAAAAATAATTTTAGTGCCAAAAATGTTATTTATATTTAAAAATCAACTTAAGTTACCAAATAAACTCAAAATACTTTGGAATTTTTATGGTGAGTCCTCTGGATCCTAAACAATAGTGAAGATAAAAAATCAAGTCATTTTGTTGTTTGTATTTTTTAAAAAGTAATTATCTTAGTGATTTAGGGTTTGTAGAGATTAGGAGTATTTTGAACGACTTGGCTCATGAGAAATTTTCTTAAATGTTCTCTGGTCATCGTAATCCTTCCAAAATTTTAATGGATTTAGTTTAAGCAATATGCTAATTTTCATGATTATTTTAAGCAAATAATGCACATATACTTGAAAAATATGATTCTCTGTCAAGGGACCTCCTCTGATTTTTGAAAAATCAGGGAATGTTCCCTAAGATAGAGGCAAAAACATGCTAAAATTTCAAGTCATGGTGATGTTACTACATGCATGGAGAATCAATATGCATGGAGAATTAAAACATCCAAATCAATATTTAATTTATTAAAATAAAATATGCATCAAATGAAATCCAAATCATTTCCACATTATTCTCCTCTGTTCACTGAGCAAAAGAGTATTTTTATTTTTATAATTATTTTACACCAAGATATGAATTTTTAAAGCTAGAGATCATTTTCTGATTTTTTAAATTCCCTATTTATCTATTTAAACGTGTGGTGTTGACTGTATCAAAGGAAGCTCCAAAAGCAAGCGTGACGCCCTCTGGTTGGACGTCGCCATCCACGTAGCCGCTGACTCGGAACGCGGTTCATGTAAGGACACGCTGTCCGACTCGATTTCCTCCGTCCATCCGATACACGCGCAATCGGACGGCTTCCCATTATCGTCCCCGATAGAGTGATCCCATGACCGTCCACACTAAACCCTTAAGATCTCAGCCTATACTCAACCAAATCACCTTGGGTTTGATCCTATGGAGTCATCTAAGTGGGACGAACATATTCATACTGTAATCATGCAATTAAATTAAGCCTAATTAAATGGAGAATCAAAATAGGCTCAGGAGGAGGAGAGGTTCAATAACTTGGCTCACTTGGCTCTGAGAATTGGCTCTGAGAAGGGAAGCTTCGATCAGAGGTCTCTGCAAATTCTTTTGGGTCCAAAGAAGCTAGGGATTAAGGATCATGCTATAGTGAAATGTTTAGATCCAAATTCGATCAAGGCCAATTTCATGTGTTGATCAAAGTCTATATTAGGGGCTCTATGGAAGGTGAATTTGATGGGGGCTTTGGCCTATTTTAATGTTGTGAAGGTGTGGGTGAATTTAATTTAAGTTTGGTAGAGTTTAGAGGTGTCGAGAGCTTTGTCCAATCTCTGGCAAGGTTTTGAGCTCAAAAATTGGGCTCCGGCAAGGGGATTCAGGGCAATGTGGTGGTTGGGTTGTACTGAGGAGGTCTTAAAGAGGCTTTGGGATCAATTTGGGGATAAAGAGGCTTTGGGATAGGCTTTGGGATCAATTTGGGGAAGTCTCTTAGAGGAATTTTTAGCTCTCCCTCCATGGTTGTGGAGGGAGGCATTTAATAAAAATGGCCTTAGGCTTGCTGCTATGGCCAATTACGGGGTGAAATGTGCTGCCTAAGTGGAGGGCAGAGAGGCTCTACGCGTTAATTTGGATGAGGGGAGGTGGCCTCTAGGTTTAAGTTAGGTTTAATCCTATGGGGGTGGCCTTGGTTTGGCCATTTTCTGGCCACTAAGCTAGCCGGCCGGCCAAGGGAGGTGGCTAGGGAGGTCAGGTGAGCCAAGGGAATATGTCACATCAACTTAATGTGTTTAGCCTTTATTTTGACAAAAAATATCCTAAGCTTAAGCAAATATGGAATGATATCCTATAATTTAGGGGACCTTTGCTTCGTGTCTTAGTTTAGGTGGTTATAAAAGATTTAGGCTGGTCACTAGGGTCCAACTAATGACTGTGGAGTCATTAATTTGGTAACTTTTGGGTAGTTAGGCCATCTTTAGTGCGTGGGTTCAATGTGGGTTCAAGTGATCAAAACTTGGGTTTGGGCTAGGCTAGTCATGTGGGCTAGGCTAGCCATGTCAATTGGCCCAATTGATCAATAAACATTGTGTAGATGATTGTTATGAAGATTTTTGGTGAAGGATTGAGGTGATTTTGAGTTCAATTGGAGGATGAATTTGAAGGATTTTTGAAATTTGGTCAATTTGGGCATGTTGGGCTAGACATAAGTCTAGGTTGGGCTAGCCTTAAGTTAAGTCCAAATTGAATAGTTTAAATGATCAAGGGTGATGTTGTGAAGATTTTTAATGAAGGGATGGAGTGCAAATTCTGGGGCTAAGGCCATCAATTTGGTGAGATTTTGAGACATGGTCAATTTGGGGTAAATTTGGGGCTTTCTGGACTTAGGTTGAAATCAAATAAAATTGGGGCTTCACAAAGGCCAATTTAAGGTCAAACTTGATGTTTAAGAATTTTATGAAGATTTTTCAACACAAATTATGGCAAATAGAGTTGGCCATGGGTTCGATTTGGTGGAACCAAGTCATAGGGCCAAAATTGAGTTTTTGGTTTAGCTCAAAATTTGGTTCAAATCATGGACCAATTGGGCTTGAATTTGGTCTATATTGGTCACGTAAAGAGTGGATTTGAGTTTATAATTGAAATTGGATTAAATTGAATCCAATTTGATAAACATTTGGAGTGATTTGGGCAAAATATGGGCCTTTAAAGGGCAATTGGGGCGTTTTGGTCAAAGATGGTCAAATTGGCCAAATTGGGTCAAGTGATAGTTGAGAAAAATGAAATTAGGAATATTTAGAGGGTTTTTGGAATTTTTTTGTGATTTTTTGGAATATTCGGAATTTTGGGTTAAGGAGGGGTATTTTGGTAAATTGGCCAATTTTGCTGATTTTGGGTAGTTTGGGTGTTTTCAAGTTGTTTGAAATCATTTTTGAACCAAGTTGGGTATTATGGGTAGATTTTAGAATTTTGGCCAAATTTGGGGTCCCAAAGGTATCTAGGTAATTTTGGGGAATTTAGGAGCAAAATGATAAGTCGGGTATCTTGGTAGAGTTAGAGTGCCAACCGCCATCAATAAGCCATAGTTCAATGGATACCCCATTTTGGATCCTCTATGTAGTTATCTTAGCCAAACACTAGCCTAAGGCAAATGGGTTTAGGGGACTACCTACATGAGTCTCCCAAAAGTATCAAGGGACCAATGTCAAAAAATTTTGGGTTTAGGGTACTGAGTGATTGTGAGTGCAAGTATGTACCTTAAGACCTAGACCAACACCCAGGGTCAACCCCAAGGTCCAACAGTCCTAAGGGTGACTCATCTTGAGTTCCCCCCATAGTGACCCCACCTACTAAGTGCTAGAGGTTAGGACCAATATGTGGAATTTCAAGTTGAGTAGAGAAGACTTTGGAATTTCTAATGGTGAGGGTTCCTTGTCTAGTTCTCTAAGAATAGTCAATAGGAAAGTCTTATGGCTATACCTTAGGCTACTAAAAAAGAAAAAAAAAATTGAACCTCAACCAAAAGTGAGGTCAACAAATGGACCCCTAATAGGTGTGGTGTGTTGGGCAAGCAAACCATGCATATTGGCGTTGACCGACGAGATCAACAAAACCAATAAAAACTTCTAAGTCGACAAACAAAGAAAGGATTGTAGAAATTGAGTGACAATTTTTTTTTGCTGGGGAATATGCAGTTGATCGTCTGAATGAAATCAAGGAGTAAGGACTCTCACTTGGGATGGGAGAGTGAATTTTGAGTTATGAAATTTCAGCTATTTATAAAGGATAGGAGTCAGTATGTAAGTGCTGACCCCGAGGTGTGAATTAAAATTTGGGTACCAATCCCAAAATAAGAATCCAATGTCATAATCCATTTAAGGTCATCTTGAACCTTATTTCAAAAGATGAGAATAGGATTGTGTGGGAGGACCAAATCAAGATAGAAAATATAGAGGCTCATATCTGGCTCAAAAAGTGTAATAACAGTGTAGAAGACGACAACCATTAAGGATATGTCTCCAGAAAGAAAGGACTGTACCAGTTAAAGTTTCCACTGGGGAGTTATATTCAAATTGACATGTGACAGGGAGATTATATATGTCATGTTAGGAAGGAAAGCGCTAGGACTCACATCTAACCCAAGCGATGACGAAGAAAATGTTTGCTACATTGAGAAGGAAAGCACTAGGACTCGCATCAAACTCAAGAGGCAATAAGAAAATATGTGTGTCACGTTAGGAAGGAAAACACTAGGACTCACATCCAATCCAAGAGGTGACAAGAAAATATGTGTGTCACTTTATGAAGGAAAGCACTAGGACTTACATCCAATCCAAGAGGTGACAAGGGAATATGTGTGTTACATTGAGAAGGAAAGTACTAGGACTCACATCCAACTCAATAGGTAACAAGAAAGTATATGTGCTACATTGAGAAGGAAAGCACTAGGACACACATCCAACCCAAGCAGTGACAAGAGAATATATGCGTTACATTGAGAAGGAAAGCACTAGGACACACATCCAACCCAAGCAGTGACAAGAGAATATATGCGTTACATTGAGAAGGAAAGCACTAGGACACACATCCAACCCAAGCAGTGATATGTGTGTCACGTTAGGAAGGAAAGCACTAGGACCCACATCCAACCCAGGAGGTGACAAGGGAATATATGCGTTACATTGAGAAGGAAATAATTAGGACTCACATCCAACTCAATAGGTAACAAGAAAGTATATGTGCTACATTGAGAAGGAAAGCACTAGGACTAACATCCAACTCAAGATGTAACAAGATGTAACAAGAAAATATGTGTATGTGTGTCACATTAGGAAGGCAAGCAATAGTACTCACATCCAACCCAAGAGGTGACAAGAAAATATGTGTGTCATGTTAGGAAGGAAAGCATGAGGTCTCACATCCAACTCAAGAGGCGACAAGAAAATATGTGTGTCACGTTAGAATGGAAAGCACTAGGAATCACATCCAACCCAAGAGGTGACAATGAAATATATGTGTTACATTGAGAAGGAAAGCACTAGGACTCACATCCAACTCAATAGGTAACAAGAAAGTATATGTGCTACATTGAGAAGGAAAGCAGTAGGACTCACATCCAACTTAAGAGGTAACAAAAAAATATATGTGCCACGTTAGGAAGGAAAGCACTAGGACTCACATTCAACCCAAGAGGTGACAAGGGAATATATGCATTACATTGAGAACAAAAGCACTAAGACTCACATCTAACTCAATAGGTAACAAGAAAGTATATGTGCTACATTGAGAAGGAAAGCAGTAGGAATAATATCCAACTAAAGAGGTAACAAGAAAATATGTGTGCTACATTGAGAAGGAAAACACTAGGACTCACATCCAAATCAAGAGGTAATAAGAAAATATGTGTGTCACGTTAGGAAGGAAAGTACCAGGACTCACATCCAACCTAAGAGGTGACAAGGGAATATATTTGCTCTTATGCAGAAAATATGCAGATTCACACATGGGAATTAATGGGGAATATGTGAATAGAATATGAAAATATGTGAAGGAATCAAAATTTTGGTACTGATTCAGAAATGAGAATTGAATTTTAGTTATCATTTTTGAAAAGAGAGTCGAAAGACAGGGACCGACCTCAAAGATTAAGAATAGGATGCCATGCTCCATTAAAAGGGGTCTTATATCAATCTCAAAGATGACGAGTCAAAATTTGGGTGCTGACTACGAGAGTCATATGAAAACAATGTAGAGAGTTTGTGAAGTTGAATTTGCAGAAATGCGTCAAGTGAAAAGGTTGATTTTGTTGAAGAAGACTTGTAGAGTTTTGTGGGGTTTTGCGCAAAATGTGAAATTCTGCGGGGATGTGAAGAGAGTTATAGCAGATAAAGATGGTTGTGCTACTCTCACAGAAAGTAAGAAACTCTGAAACCGAGAGAATCCTCTCAAAAACTTCTTTTTCATTTCTTGTTGTTTTTATCACATTTAACTTTTCAAAATATGTCTTTAAAATTTTAATTTTAATTGGTTGATTTTTATAAGAAATTTGTTTTGTTGTTTATTCATTTGAGATTATTTTTATTTAAATTTTATTTATTGTTAAAGGTTTGTTGTTTCATTATTCGTTCATTGAAATTCTGAACCAACACGTTTTTCATGGCTTCTATCCATCGCACAAAAAGGCAACTGACAAAAAGGCATATTTTTAGAGAAATTTCCATTAATCTGCTTCAATAAATATGTCACAGACCAAACATAGGCTAACGCCTAAAGAGATACAATATATAGTCCATGTTGAAGTACATCCAGAACAGCTTATGCCATGAAGACATTGTAGGCTGAGTATATCAGATACATATCATGTTGCTATAAAAAAGAAAGTGAACCCTCTGACCATAAGTATCAGGTACGACGAGCCCCCTATCGAGCAGACCTTCTAAGCCATGCTCCAGGATAAGAGTTCCTTTGCATTTACTTAGTGGTACAGAGGTACAACCCTCTCATAGCTCGTACGAGTAGCTCTTTCAGTTCCCGGTCTGGCTAAAATCCATATGGTATTTTGTCGTCGTCCATCCTACGAAAGGTCATGGAGACCTTACGGTGTCGTACCCCTGAAATGCAATGTTTGGCAACATCTGCCCAATTTTCTTTCAGAAACAAAACTGAACCAACTGACAGTGAAATCTCTACAGTTCCTTTGAACTCTCCAAGGCCAACAAAGTCAATCTATTTCCCATATAATATATTGCTCTATTGACCTCACTTTTGGTTGAGGTTTAGTTTTTTCTCTTTAGTAGCCTAAGGTCTAGCCATAAGACTTTCCTATTGAATATTCATAGAAAACTAGATATGGAGCCCTCACCATTAGAAATTCTACCATCTTATTTACTCAACTTGAAGTTCCACATATTGGTCTTAACCTCTAGCACTTAGTAGGTGGCGTCCCTGTGAGGGAAACTAAAGTTGAGTCACCCTTAGGACTGTTGGACCTTAGGGTTGACCCTAAATGTTGGTCTGGAGCTAGGGCACTCACTACACGCATCTACACTCACATTTACTCACAACCCTAAACTCAAATTTCTAGTCCAGGTCCCTTGATCTTTTTGGATCTTTTTGGGATACTCATGTATCATGTAGATGGTCCCCTAAACCTACCAGCCCTATGGCTATGGTTTAACTAAGACCACTATATAGAGGACCCAAAATGGGATTTCCTTCAGTCCATGGCTCATTTAGGGTGATTAGTTACCCAATCCTATCAAAAATACCCATCTTGACCTTTTACCCCTAAACACCCCCAAATTACCAAAATACCCCTCCAAAAACCAAAATTCCAAAAAATTCCAAAAAATTCCTATAAAACTCCAATAAATCCAAAACATTCCCAATTTCATTTGTCTAAACTGCCACATGACCTAGTTTGGCCAATTTGACCATCTTTAACTAAAACCCCCAAATTTGTCTTTAAGGGCCCAAATTTCTCCAAATTCAACTCAAATGTCCATTAATTTGGTCTCAATTGACCGCATTTCCAATCCTAAACTCAAATTAACTTTTTATATGGCCAATCTAAACCAAATACAAGCTTAACTGGCGCATGATTTGAGCCCAATTGTGATTTAGATCAAAACCCCCATATGACCTAATCTTACCAAATTGAACTTATAGCCTAGTCAATTGGTCCCAATTAATGTTGCAAAATCTTTATAACATTCTTATACATCAAAATCAACCATCAATTGACCTTGGTGAAGCTTCAAATCCATTTGATTTTGGCCTAAATCCAAAATTTCCAAATTTAGCCCCAAATTGGCTAAGTCCTCAAATTTCACCCAATTGATTGCCTTAACCCCTAAATTGGCACCCAAATCATGTTGAAAACTCTTCATGGGGTCCCTATTGACCGTTTAAAACAATCAATTTGGACTTAGCCCAAGGCTAACCAAAGCTAGACCCAAGCCTAGCCCAACATGACCAAATTGACTAAAATTCAAAATTCCCTCAAATTGACCTGCAATTGAGCTCAAAACCACTTCCATCCTTCACCAAAGTTGTTCCTTATGACCATCTAAAGCAAATGAAACATTCATTTTGGCCAATTGACTTGGCTAACCTAGCCCAAACCCAATTTTTGGTCATTTGCACCCACTTGGACACATGCACTAAATGTGACCTAACCACCCTAAAGTCACCAAATTAACTCCATCACAACCATTATTTGGACTTAGTGACCAGTACAAACACCATGAAACCACCTAAATCAAGCATGGACTAAAGGTTCTCCAAATCAAGGGATATTATTTCCAAAAATGCACGTGCTTAAGATATCCTGACCAAAATTCGGTGTTAATGCACTAAATTGCCGTGACATATTTCCTTGGGTTCCCCGAGCTCCTAGCCACCTCCCCCTGGCCGGTACGTCCACTTGTATTTATACCTCTGTTTCTTGCGACTGGCGTTTCTGCATTGCGTCCTGCAAAGCGAAGCATCTGGCAGTCATTTGTTATTGGTGGCCACTAAGCCTCAAGCTGGTGTAACTACCATGGAGGGCAGATGGTTGGGCCCTTCCATCGATATTCCTCTATTATCACATTCTTGCCTTTGTGTGATGCATTATCTTTGGCGGTCACCCTCAGCAGTGAAGGCAATCCCTCTTTCTCCCTGCAGCTGACTACATTCATGAGAGGACCTCCGTATTCCATGTCAACCTGATTAAAGTCTGTGTTGAAGTCTATGGTACCACCCTGCAGTGCCATTTCTTCATTTAGTGCGAGACTCCAACCATCCTTGAAATCAAAGATCAGCCTCTGTCCTGACATTTTCCTGCAAACGACAGGAAAAATGTTAGTGGGCCAAAACTTGGCATGAACAAGAACAAAACAAATTTTTTATTGAGGTAAATTTTAGCTTGTTATAGTGAAATTAATTGTTTACTTATATATGAATTTTGTTTAATTTAGTGGAATATTAACTTCAAAAGTGGAAAGGAGAAAATTTGAAGTTTAAATTTTTTTTTTCAAAACTTTCATTATATTGAGGTTAGTTACAAAAATTTTACCCGATCATAGACATTTGACCACATAGATAACCCCAAAACAATCAAAGTTTCAAAGTTTCAAAGCAAGCAAAGGCAAGCGACATCAAGTTACGTAATAGGTTTTCATATATCGTCCATTTATTGGTAACATGGGTCTTTCGCCCTGGAAGTCCACTAACTGGTAGGCTCCTCCTGTGTAGACCTTTTTAACGACAAATGGTCCCTCCCAACTCAAATTTTTCGCCAATTTTGCGACGTGCAAGAATAGGCCTTTTGAGCACTAGTACGAGGTCACCAACTTTGAATGTCCTTGGGCGGACTAATTTATCATGGGCCTGTACCATCTTTGCCCGATAAAGCTCCATATGTTGTTGTACTTGTAGTCATTTTCCCTCAAGACTTTCCAGTTCTTCAAGTCTGAGTTTTGCACTTTTTCCTGTTGTGATTTGGTTTGCAACAATAACTCTTAGAGACGTTGTCTGGATTTCTAGCGGTAGGACGGCCTCGGACCCGTACACAAGTATATAGGGTGTACACTGAATGGGAGTCCTGAAAGTCTTCTGGTAGGCCCACAAAGCTTCTAATAGTTTGTTGTGCCAATCTCTTTCTTTTTAATCTAGTGCTTTGTTCAAAATCTGTACCAATGTTTCGTTGAAGGCTTTAATCAGGATAGTAAATCGTAGAGTATCTCCAATCTATCTCATGTCCTTTGACAAAATTATTAATTTTGGTGATTTTGAAAGTTGTCTCATTGTCATTAATTATTCTTCGCGGTACTAAAAAATGGTAGACAATTTGACTTTTGAAAAATTGAAGGATGTGTTGTGTCATAACCTTACATAATGGTACTATCTCTCCCCATTTGGAGAAGTAATCTATAACGACAGGTATAAACCTGTGTCCTTTGGAAGATGGAGGGTCTATCAGACCTATTATGTCTGTGCCTTAACACACGAATGACCATGAGGCAATAGTTGGGTGTAGCACATTCGGAGGCTAGTGTAAGACCACCCCATGCACTTGGCATTGGTGACATTTTCAGGTTGTATCCATCTAGTCAGACATCATTGTTGGCCAATAATACCCGAATTATTTGATCTTAATTTTCATTTTTGGCCTTGACTAGTGAGCGCCACACAATCCGACATGTACCTCTTTGACAATATTCTGTGCTTTGACTCTGCTCAAACACCGTAGCCACATCTTGTTGAATGATCTTCTGTATAAAATGTTTTTCATCAAGGTGTAAGACATAGCGCTTCTTGTGATATGATGTGCTTCAGACTTGTCTTTTGGCAACTTTCCAGCATACAAATATTCTATTAATGTCTTGCGCCAATCTTCATTAATGTCTGCAACTGTATTTATTGTTTCTTTTTTTTCGAGCTTGTGTAGAGTCTTGAGGTCGATCTTAGACAAGACTTATTTTCCTTGCACTGTGATTTCAATAGAATCCTCCGGGGGACATGTTATTTCCTTAGTAAGTTTTGCTAGAGCGTCGGCATGGGCATTATCTACCATAAAAATCTGGTAGAAAGTTACATCAGGAATCTGCTCTAGGAGCTTCATCGTGTACTGATGGTATTCTGCTAACCTTGGTTTCAAAATTCTGTATTGTCTGGTGACTTGCTGGATGATGAGTTGGGAGTCGCCATAGATGGCAATGTTTGTTATATCCATTGAGATTGTCATTCCTAATACGGTGATTAAAGGTTCATATTCTGCTTCATTGTTGGGGCATGGCTCTGTTAGGTGGTATGAGAACCTCATCATACCCTTATCTGGTGTGATAAAGATTAAACTGATCTCCGTTTTGCCTGGTATAACTGTGTCTGATCATTTCTTTTCTGGTAGACAAAGTGCCATCGAAGTACATTTCCCAGCATTACGCATAAAAGAACTCCATTTGTAGTATTTGCTCTTCTATTAACTCGTCGTTGAGAGAGGGCCCAGTTGACAGTGGGTGTGCAGCGAGAAAGTCTGCTAGTATCTGTCACTTGATTGCATGGAGGGGAACAAAAGTTATATCAAATTGTAATAAGATCATTGACCATCTTGCTAGACATCCAAAGAGTGTTGGTCGGGTCATCAGACAATGCAATGGATTAACTTTCAAGATCAGGCTAATCGTATGAGAAAGCAGATTATGTCTAAGCTTTTGGGCAGTGAAAATCAATGCCAGACAATGCTTCTCAATAGGTGGATACCTTATCGCCATCGGTATTAGGCAATGACTCAAGTAGTAGAGTGCATTTTCTTTACCCTCATCATTGACTTTGACTAAGAGGGCTCTAAGAGAGTCGTCTAAGGCCACAATATAAAGTATCAATGATTTCCCTGGGATAGGGGCTACCAAGATAGGAGGCGTCATTAGATATTGTTTAACATCTTCAAAGGCCCGCTGACATTTCTCTTCCTAAGAAAATTTGGCGTCTCTATTAATTAATACCGAGAAAGGGTGACACCTACCTGAGAAATTAGAAATAAAGCTTCTCAGATATGCCAACTTCCCCTAGAAGTAATGTAGTTGTTTTAAGGTTTTAGGACGAGGCATTTACAAGATAGCTTAATTTTATCCAGATCGATCTCGATTCCCCGATGAAGGACAACAAATCCCAGAAATTTTCTGGAGGTAACGCCAAAGGCGCCCTTTAAGTGATTCATTTTAAGGTCATATTGTCGTAACCATTCAAACCCGATCCTCAAATCATACAAATGGTCTATTTTTTGTTTACTTTTGATGACCAAATCATCCACATAGTATTCTACTTGGTTGTGAATGAGGTCATAAAAAATCTTCATCATTGCGCGCTGATATGTTGCTCCGGCGTTCTTTAGGCCGAATGACATCGCTGTGTAGCAGAAAATTCCGATTGGTGTTCTGAAGGTTGTAAGTGTTGCATCCTTAAGAGCCATCTTGGTTTGGTTGTATCCTGACAATCCATCCATGAAGGAGAAAATTTCATGTGGTGAAGCGATATCCACCATCATCCCTGGTATGGGTAGTGGAAATTAATCTTTTGAACATGCCTTGTTCAAATCTCTGAAGTTGACACAAGCACAAATCTATTAGTTTTTCTTCTTAATAGGTACAATGTTAGCCAACTCTGTGGGGTACTGCTCTTCTCTCACAAAGTTGGCGCCTATTAATTTCTTCACCTCGGTGATGACTTGTTACTCTTTTTTTAGGCGCATTCTCCTGGGAGCCTGTTTTACTAGGTATATATTCTTGTCCTCTCTGAGTTTATAGACTTCAACTTTTGTGCACAGTCCTGCATTTCATCATAGCTCAATGCCAAACAATCTTTGAATTCTGTTAATACTTTGATCAATTCTGAATGTTCTCTGTCATTGAGTAGAGAACTTATAAATGTTGGTCGGGGTTGTTCTTCAATCCTGAGGTTAATGTATTTCAATTCATCAATGGTAGATTTAATTTCCTCCCCAATTTTGGAGGAACATCTTTTATTATTTGATCAACAGAGTCATCCTCTATATCGAGGCAATCCTCTTCTGACTCACTAGTAACAACCATGTAAAATTCAGAATCATCGACTGGTCTGACTGTACCAAATCCGATACCCTCTTTTGAATTTGGCGTTCGACTATTACCATTCCATAATTTTTCAAAAAGTTGAAATTTATCTTTTGGCATTTGTTTTGGTAAGTTTCCTTGTTGAATTAACTTTTGAACACAAGGCGAGAAGTAACCAAAAGGCAATTCCATTAATTCATTGGGATCATCATCCAAATTTACATGTTTTTCAAGCTCAGCAAAGGTAGAAGTATGGTAAAATTTGATCGGCTTTGAACCAACACTACAGACTTCCTTGACTTCTAAACTCTCAATTTTTTTTAGGGAGAATCAGAGTAAGGGTCACAGCATTCACATAGTAGTTTATCCGATCATACATTATTTCATATTCATTCTTTTCTATATCTTCTAGAGATTTCTCGTACTGAGGTTTATTCTACTTTGTCATTTTTATCTCGTCTTCAGAACTGTCTTCATCACCAACATTGATGGTTGGTCTAGTCTATTCAACCATTAAATGGATCCTTCCTCATCCACGTTCCCGGCCTCGACCTCGGGTGCGCGAACTAAAAGAACCTTCACCAACACATTGTAAGGGAGTAGTGGAAGATCCTTGAAGCGGAGTTGAATGGCCTCCTCTTTGTAATTCTTCTAAATCTTCATCTTTGTTTGTGATAACTTCACGAGAGAAGGCAATCCTCTTTAGAGGCGCGTAGTAGACAACATCTTCATGGATACAAATTTCATGCACTGAAATTTGTTGTAGGTCTCCTTTGATGCAACTTTCTTGACTATCTTTGCAGTATTTGATGCACTAGTGTAGATATGATGGAACCATATTGTGCTCATGAATCCAGGGTTGATCCAGCAGAGCGTTAAAAGAGGTCTCGGTGTTGATGATATGAAATTTAGCAGTTTTCACGAGTTCTCCAACCTTCTTAAGTAATGTAATTGATCCAAGGGCTCTCTCTCTCTTTTGGTTGAATCCTCTTAACATCATTTTATCGATCGCAAGCTCTTGAGCTTCAATATCCAATAGGTCAATGTTTGTAGGCTCATCAAGTTAAGAGATGCTTGCAAATAATCCACATAAACTTGAAAAATTTGATTCTCTGTCTAGGGACCTCCTCTGACTTTTGAAAAATCAAGGAATGTTCGCTAAGACAGAGGAAACAACATGCTAAAATTTCAAGCCATTGTGAGCTTACTATATACATGGAGAATCAAAACATCCAAATCAGTGTTTAATTAATTAAGAAAAAGTATGCATTAAATGGACTCTAAATCATTTCCAAATTATTCTCCCCTGTTCACTGAGCAAGAGGGTATTTTTATTTTATTTTTATGATTTTTTTACACCAAGATATGAATTTTTAAAGCTAGAGATCATTTTCTGATTTTTTAAATTCCCTATTTATCTATTTAAACGTGCGGTGATAACTGTATCCTAGGCAGCTCCGAAAGCACGTGCGTCGTGCTCTGGTTGGACGCCGCCATCCACGTAGTCGCTGACTCAGCCCATGGTTCATGTAAGGAAACGCTGTCCGGCTCGAACTCCTTCGTCCATCCGATATGCATGTGATTGAACGGCTCCCCGTCAACGTCCTCGATAGAGTGATCCTGCGACCATCCATACTAAGCCCCTAACATCACAACCTAGACTCAACCAAATCACATCGGGTTTGATCTTATGGACTCATCTAAGTGAGACGAACATATCTATACGATAATCATGCAATTAAACTAAGCCTAATTAGATGTAGAATCAAAATAGGCTCGAGAGGAGGAGAGGCTCAATACCTTGGCTCTGAGAAGGGAAGCATCCATCAGAGACTGAAAGTCTTGACACAATCGTTTGGGTCCAAAGAAGCTAGGGATTAAGCCTCTTGCTATGGTGAAATGTCTCTACCCAAATTTGACTAAGGCCAATTTCAGGTGTTGATCAAAGACTATACTAGGGGCTCTTTGGAAGGGTATTTGTTGGGGCTTTGGCTTCTTTCAAAGTTGTAAAGGTGTGGGTGAGTTTAATTTGAGTTTGCTGGAGTTTAGTGGGGTGGAGAGATTTGTCATGTCTCCGACAAGGTTTTGAGCTAAAAAATTTGGCTTCGGTAAGGAGATTCAGGGCAATGTGGTGGTTGGGTTGCATTGAGGAGGTCTCAAAGAGGCTTTAGGATCAATTTGGGAAAGTCTCTTAGAGAAATTTTCAGCTCTTCCTCCATGGCCATGGAGGTGGGTATTTTGTAAAAATGGCCTTAGGCTTGCTGCTATGGCCAATTAGGGGGGGAAATGTGCTGCCTAGGGGGGGGGCAAAGGAGGGCAAAGTGGCTCTAAGCTTCAACTTGGATGAGGTGGCCTCTAGGTTTTAATTGGATTTTATCCCATGGGGGTGGCTCTCGATTTGGCCATTTTCCGGCCACTAGGCTGGCCGGCAAGTTAGGGGAGGTAAGTTAGGGGAGGTGGCTAGGGAGGTGGCTAGGGTGGTCAGCTGAGCCAGAGGGAATATGTCACAACAACTTAATGTATTTAGGCTTTGTTTTGACAAAAATATCCTAATCTTAAGCAAATATGGCATGAAATCCCTTAATTTAGGGGACATTTGGTCCATGGCTTAGTTTAGTTGGTTTTAAGAGGTTTAGGCTAGTCACTAGGGTCCAACTAATGGTTGTGGTGTCATTAATTTTGTGACTTTGGGGTAGTTAGGCCATCTTTAGTGCATGGGTTCAATGCGGGTTCAAGTGATCAAAGCTTGGGTTTTGGCTAGGATAGCCATGTTAATTGGCCCAAATGATTGATCAACATTATGTATATGATTGTTATGAAGATTTTGAGTGAAGGGTTGAAGTGATTTTGAGTTCAATTGGAGAGTCAATTTGAAGGATTTTTGAAATTTGGTCATTTTGGGCATGTTGGGCTAAACATGGGTCCAGGTTGGGCTAGCCTTGGGTTAAGTCAAAATTAAATGGTTCATATGATCAAGAGAGATTTTGTGAAGATTTTGCATGAAGGGATGGAGTGCAAATTTTTGGGCTAAGGCCATCAATTTGGTGGGATTTTGAGACATGGTCACTTTGGGGTAAATTTGGGGCTTTTTGGACTTAGGTTGAAATCAAATGAAATTGGGGCTTCAACAAGGCCACTTGAAGGTTAGATTTGATGTTTAGGAATGTTATGAAGATTTTTCAACACAAATTGTGGCAAATGGTATAGGACATGGGTTCAATTTAGTGGAACCAAGTCATAGGGCCAAAATTGGATTTTTCGTTTAGCTCAAAATTGGGTTCAAATCATGGACCAATTGGGCTTGGATTTGGTTTATATTGGTCACATCAAGAGTGGATTTGAGTTTATAATTGAAATTGGGGTAAATTGAGTCCAATTTGATAAACATTTTGAGTGATTTGGGGAAAATATGGGCCTTTAAAGGGCAATTTGGGGATTTTGATCAAAGATGGCCAAATTGGCCAAATTGGGTCATGTTATTGCTGAGAAAGAAGAAATTGGGAATATTTTGAAAGGAATATTTGGGGGGTTTTAGGAATTTTTTGGGATTTTTTGGAAATTTTGGAATTTTGGGGTAAGGAGGGGTTTTTTGGTAATTTTGCTAATTTTCATGATTTTGGGTAGTATGGGTGTTTTCAAGGTGTTTGAAATGATTTTTGAACCAATTTGGGGTATTTTGGGTAGATTTAGGAATTTTGGTCAAATTTGGGGTCCCAAAGGTATCTAGGTAATTTGGGGGAATTTAGGGGCAAAAGGATAGGTTGGGTATCTTGGTAAAGTTAGAGTGCCAACCTCCATCAATAAGCCATGGACCAATGGAAACACCATTTTGGGTCCTTTATGTAGTGATCTTAGCCAAACCCTAGCCTAGGGCTAATGGGTTTATGGGACCACCTACATGAGTCTCCCAAAAGTATCAAGGGACCAAAGTCAAGAAATTCTAGGATTTGGGTAGTGAGTGATTGTGAGTACAATGATGTACCTTAAGCCCTAGACCAACACCCAGGGTCAACCTTAAGGTCTAGCAGTCCTAAGGGTGACTCATCTTGAGTTCCTTCATACTGACCCCACCTACTAAGCGCTAGAGGTTAGGACAAATATGTGAAACTTTAAGTTGACTAGAGAAGAGTTTGGAATTTCTAATGGCGAGGGCTCCTTGTCTAGGGTTCTAAGAATAGTCAATAAGGAAAGTCCTATGGCTAGACCTTAGGATAGTAAAGAGGAAAAACTAAACTTCAACCAAAAGTGAGGTCGACAGTACAAAACAATGTTAGCACTCCCTTAAACATGCAAATTAAATCTAAAGTGTAATTTGTTTTATCTCTTTAGAAAACCTATTAAACAGAACATGATTACCTTGAAATCATGTTTACATTTGTCAATTTAATTGGTTGAATAGAGTTTTGAACAACCAAGTCAAGATGTCTTTGGCTCCGTCGTCCCGAGGCCGTAAAGTATTCAACTATACTTAGTCTAAAAGGTGTTTAAACCAGGACCAAAAGTTTGTTGTCAGTAACCATTAAGTTCATTGTTCAAAAAATCTTTGTAGATTTGAACACAAATGTTCAAATTGTGTTTGGTGCTCTTTGTTCATTAGGGTTTAATTTATATTTTAATGTCTTATTCAATTTTTTAGGGTTCAAAAATTATAGGATGTTTACGATTTATTTATCAATTTAATTTTTTTCATTTTTATCGTTTATTTTTATTGGGATGACCCGATCATGGTCCCATGGTTCTGTCATCCTGGGACATTATGTTTGTTGTTTGATTAGCTACAAATAGCTAAAATATATTTTGTTAGCAACCATGGGTTACCTCCTTTGAATATCTTCTCAAACCTAGCTGCATTTTTAGGTTCAAGTTTAATTTTTAATGTCATTTAAAGTGGATTTTATATCATATATGTTTATGTCGGTGGGTTGATGAGTTGAATTTAGGTCATCCATAATATCATTTATATTAGGTTTGATGACGATTAGACTAAAAGAAGTTTGACTAAGGTCTAGCAGATTAGATCTATGATCTAGGTTTAGTGTTGGTAAAACCTAAAGATTTATTTCATTTAGGTTCAATTTAAATAAAACCTAAAATAGGATGTAATTTAGGTTCAATGTTGATAGAACCTAAATTTTATGATGGTTTAAATCCAATGTCGGTAGGATTTAATGTTTAAGATGGTTTATGTTCAATGTAGGTAGAGCTTAAGGTACAAGGAAGGTTTAGGTTCAATGGAGGCGTAACCTAAAGTTTAAGATCGTTTAAATACAATGTATGTAGGACTTAAGATTTGAGATGGTTTAGGTTCAATGTAAGTAGAACCTAAGGTATGAGGATGATTTAGGTTGAATGTAGGTTGAACTTAATGTTTAAGATGGTTTAAGTCTAATATATGTAGGACTTGAGATTTATGATGGTTTAGGTTCAATGTCGGTAGAACCTAAAATTTAAGATGGTTTAAGTCCAATGTATGTAGGACTTAAATTTAAGATGGTTTAGGTTCAATGTAAGTAGAACCGAAGGTATAAAGATGATTTCAGTTCAATGTATGTTGAACCTAAATTTTAAATGGTTTCAATCCAGTGTCTGTAGGACTTAAAACATTAATATGGTTTAGGTTCAGTGTTGGTAGAACCCACGGTATGAGGATTATTTACGTTCAATGTAGGTAGAACCTAAAGTTTAAGATGGTTTAAGTCCAATGTATGTAGGACTTAAGATTTAAGGTGGTTTAGGTTCAATGTTTTTAGAACCTAAAGTTTAAGGTGGTTTATGTCCAATGTATGTAGGACTTAAGATTTAAGATTGTTTAGGTTCAATGTAGGTAGAAACTTAGGTATGACGATGAATTAAGTTCAATGTAGGTAGAACCTAAAGTTTAAAAATTTTTAAGTCCAATATTGGTAGGACCTAAATTTTAAGATGGTTTAAGTTCAATATAGGTAGGACCTAAAGTTTTTGATGGTTTAATTCCAATGTATGTAGGTCTTAAGATTTAAGATAGTTTAGGTTCAATGCAGGTAGAACGTAAATTTTAAGATGGTTTAAGTCCAATGTATGTAGGACTTAAGATATAAGATGTTTTAGGTTCAATGTAGAAAGAACTTAAGGTATGAGAATGATTTATGTTCAATGTAGGTTGAACATAAAGTTTAAAATGGTTTAAGTCCATTGTAGGAAGGACCTAAAACTTAAGATGGTTTAAGTCCAATGTAGGTATGAATTAAGATGATTTAGGTTCAACATGGATTTAACCCAAGGTCTGAAATAATTTTATCTCCAATGTAGGTAGGACTTAAAAATGATTTAGATCTAATGTAAGTAGGACCTAAAGTTGGTTTAGGTTCAATATAGATTGAACTTAAGGTTTGAAATAGTTGTAATTCCAATGTGGCAGGACTTAAGGTTGATTTAGGTTCAATATGGATTGAACCTAATTGTTTGAAATCGTTATAAGTTCAACCTATGCAAGACTTTGACTTAGGTTCAACATGGATTAACCCTAAAAGTTTATGTCATTTTAAGTTCAATGTGAGTTGAACTTAAAAGTTTAAGTTAAATTTGGTTCAATATAAGTTGAACATATGGGTTATGTTAACCTAAAAGTTTAAGTTTAAGTTAGCTTAGGTTTATCTTAGGGTTTTAGATAGCTAAGTTCCAGTTTGGGTATGACATAAGAAAGTTTGATGAAGTCTAATGTAGGTTAGATTTAAAGTTGACTTAGGCTCAATATTGATTGAACCTAAGATTTATGTTGATTATTAACTTAGATTCAAGTTGGGCTGAACCTAACATTTTGATTTGACTTAGGTTTAAGTTGGGTTGAACTTAAGGGTTTGATTTGACTTAGGTCTAAGTTGGGTTGAACCTATGGGTTTGATTTGACTTAGGTTTAAGTTGGGTTGAGCCTATGGGTTTGATTTGACTTAGATTCAAGTTAGGTTGAACTTAAGGGTTCAATTTGACTCAGGTTCAAGTTGGGTTGCATCAAAAGGTTCAAGTTGGGTCAAACCTAAGAGATTAGGTTTAGTTAAGTCTAATGTAGTTAAAACTTTAAGGATTTAATTAATTATAATTTAGATTAGATCTAATTAGGTTTGAAGGTTAATTAAACCTAACATGTGTAAGGTTTAATTAGATTTAATTATGCCTAATTTGGGCTAGACCTAATTAAAGTATATGATTATTTAAATCAAATGAAATTAAGGTTTAACTAAATTAATTAAGTTTAAATTTGGGTCTGCCCTAATTAGGTTTGAATTTAACTAAGCTTAATGTAAGCAAGGCTTAATGTGGTTAATTAGGTCTAATTAGGTTTAGACCTAATTGGGGTTTTTGTTGAAGTAAGCTTAATGTCAGTAAGGCTTAATGCATTTAATCAGGTCTAATTAACGTTAGAATTAATTGGTTTTTAATTTAATTAAGCCTAACATAAATAAGGCTTAATGTTTTTAATAAGGTTTAATTAAGTTTAGAGCTAATTGGGTTTTATTGTGTTAAGACTAATGTGATTAAGGTTTAAAAGGGTTAATCATATCTAATTGGAGTTTAGACCTAACTAGGGTTTATTTGTGTTAAGCCCAATATGATTAATTGCTTAAAAGAGGTTAATTAGGTCTAATTGAGGTTTAGTACTAATTAGGGATTAGTTTTCTTAAGCCTAATTTGTTTGAGGTTTAAAGAGATTAATTATTTCTAATTGGGGTTCGGGCCAAATTAAGGTTTAATTATTTTAGCCTAATATGATTAAGGCTTAAAAATGATTAATTAGGCCTAATGATGATTTAGACCTAATTAAGGTTTTAGTGAAGTGGGGGTTCATCTAGATTAAAATTAGATGTCTGAGTTTGGTTTGAATCTACTTGGGAGTAGATTCAAGTGAAAACTTGAGTCTATGTTGGTTAGACCTGAGGGATTTTATTTTAGGTCTGTAAGGGTTAGACCAAATCGTTTTAACGAGATGACTAAACCCCATGTTGGTTACTGTTTATGTTCACCCTAGATCTAATTTTGGAATCGTACCTAAGGTTTAGAATTTGGTCAATCATACATGTCCTTTAGGGCTAAGGTTCCAGCCTAAGAAAATCTAGGGTTTAAAGTGTAAACTTGAATTTTACAATGTTGACCCTAAGTAATGAAGATGTCATTTTAAATTTTCAAATGGCTAAAAATTGTCATTTTAAAGTTTGAATGTGTCACTCTAAATTTTCTAACCAATTTAAAATTTAATTTCTAATTTCTTAATATTTTATAATTATTTTCGAAATAATTATGAAATTTCATACAAATTAGAAAATTGGATCCTAGGGAATTTTCTTAACCTTGGAAAAATCAGAGGGTGTTCTTAAGGAATTAAAGTTTAATCCCTGAAATTTATAAATTTTTTATATTTATAAAAAACTTTAATAATTAAAAATACTCCAAAGTGTAATTAATTTATTAAAATTAAATATAGTTTATTAAATTTTAATTTTACCTTAATAATTTTCTCCTCATTTTTTTGATTCTAGGGGTACTTTTTTCATATATTTTTTTTATTTTTCTAAGTTAAGTTATGTATTTTTGAAAGTTTTTGTCATTTTTTAAATTTAAATAAATAGGAAATTCTGAATTTCCTAGTTATACACTGTGGTGGCTGACTGGATCATCAGATCCGTCAAAACTTTAAGTGGCGGTGTTAGATTGGCGGAGCCTTCCATGTACGTGATGAGCTGGCCTGCGGTTTTGTTTGTTTTGTATAGACAAATCCTTAGTTCGACTCGATCCTAGCCATCCATTTTTGATACACGAAAATGGACAACATTGGTTCATCGTCCCAAAGAGAGACAGACAGAATGCCAATCATGATAAAAGCTTAAGATCTCCCCAGATCTTGCACGAAATTTATAAGTTTTTGTTCCTAAAGCATCATCTCATCATGGCAAACCCATCTTTAGAGATCTTTGGCCATTAAGTGATGATCCTCTTCACAATGTCTGAAAACCAAGACAAAATTAGGGTTTGGCACATATCTTGGCCTCAGAGGATGAAACTTCAATTAGAAACATTTCAAAGCTTTTTCTTGAGTATAGAAAGCATCTCTTTATTCAAATTTGAGCTGAAATTTGGTCTTGGTATGAGCTTGATTAAATTGGGTCAAGGCTTCATTGTGGAGTGGGTTAGAGCCTATAAAGAGGGCCAATTTTTATTGTAAATCTCTTTGTGGAGTCTAGGGAAGCTTTTAAATGAGTTAATTTAGAATTTTTAATTGGTTAGTGTCAAAGACAAAAATTGCCCTTGAATTTGGGAGTGAAATTGGAACAGGTCTGTGGATTTCAAAAGCTAATTCTATGTGGAATTAAGTCCTTAGGATGTAGAGGATAAATTTGTTGTTGAGAGTTTTTGGAATTGGGGACTCTAGTTCGGTCTCGTCTCTTTGATGCTCTTGGGTAGTTCTTTTATAGCCATTGGAGGTGTCTATAGAACTTTAGATTGATTGGGGAAGGTTGGTGGTGGTGTAGGGGAGTCGGAAGAAGATAAAGAAGGTTGTGCATATTCATCTTCTCTCTTCCCCATGAATTTTCTATTATGAACTTGAGAATAGATATATGGGATGTCCATGGTCTGTTTTTTCCCCATTGGCTGGTTCATGAGGTGGATAAGGCTTCTTAAAATGAACTGAGTTAGCCTTCCCCACATGAGTTCATGAGTTATTTGATGAGTTTTAGATGAGATGACACATAAGCCTTGTCTTTCCCCATTTCCATAATTTTGTCAACATGACATTAATCATCGATAAGATAATGGCTTGATTGAGTCTTTCACCTATTTGATGGAGGTTGTGTTGAGTGATGATCTCACCTTGTCTTCCTTCCATGTTTCGTGAAGGAATGACACATCCTCCCCTACCTTCATGATGACCTCATGATAATTTTGACTTGAGGCAAACTTTTGGCTCATGGGTCTTTTATGAGTGTTTGTCATGTCATTATTGGTCTCATGGGTCATGGGTGACCATTTGACAATTTTTCATAACATGAATTTACGGTTTAAGTGTAAAGTATGGGGTTGGGGTGGCCATGGGTTTTATCTTGCTATGGGTTTAAACCATGATTTTAAACCTAAATCCTTGGTCTATTAATCTTTAATTTCATTCTCTTTGAACTATTAAATGATTAATTAATTAAGAGAATAAAATAATTTGATGAAAATACCAAATTTTGACAAAAAAATGGTAAAGCTGACCAATTTTTCCCAAGTTGACTAAGTTGACCAAAAATGGTAAAGTTGATCAAGTTGACTTGCTTGACCATGCCATGGGTTAAGTTAGTCACGGGGTCATTAGACTTGATAGGATGATGATACGCCTAAAAAATACCTACTTTTTCATATATATTTTATGTAAATTTTAATACTTTTTAATGATATTACACTTTAAAGGAAATTATTTTACATATTTTTTGTTTAAGGTAAAAGAAATGAACTTTTGGAGAAAATGAAGCAAAAATAGTACAATTTAGAGTAGAAACGAGCAAGAAAGAAAATTCTGACTTGACACATTTCAATATGTCTTTCAATGCATAATCTATGTTTCATTTCTCAATTATTTTTTGAATGAAATTATACTTTACAGAAATGTTTTTTTCATGATTATTTTATAGGTTTATCTGTTAAGAGTGAAACACAACTAAAACGAGGTGAAATAGAGCCAAATAGAACAAAATAGTGGAGTTAATGTAGGGTGGCGCATGATGTGTCTAAGTTGACTCTTGGTGGATTAAGGCGGTTCAGAATAAATTTTGGGCAAATTTTCAAAGGGAGACTTGTTTTAAACACCCCTTGGAGTGATACAATGCATCTAAACACTTTGGAATGTTCTTTTATGAAGGGATATGTCTCTTGGATCAATAGACATGTTTTTTGACTTCAAAAGAGTTGATTTTTGGATAAAATTTTGGAGGGAATGTTGAATTCTTTTTTAAGTGAGGCAGCCTTTACAGGGAAGTCTAGGGCTTTAAGAGGAGTTTAGAGAGTGGCATGAGTGAGTGTGTGTGTGTATGCCATGAGAGAGAGAGAGGCAAGGGCTTATAGATTTTTTCAAGGATTGTAAGAAGAGAGGGAAGGTGAGAGATTTCTTCTTCATGACACTTCTAAGAGAGAATTGAGAGTGCTTGTAAAGAGACAAAGGCTTGAAGAGAACTTCTAGGGATTTGCTTGGGAAGGATTGTGAGATAAGTTGTGTCTTTTATTTCTTTTATTTTATAAACTTATTTTTATTAATGACATCAATGTTTTGTCGTATCCTTTTCATGAATTCTGAGTAGTCTTCTTGATCACTTTCCTTACTTTAAGATATGATTTTGTGAAGAATTGATTTTTTTTATACATGTTTAAATGTCAATAATTTGTGATTAATTGATCCCAGATCTTCATTTACTTTTTGATTTAGCCAATTGAAATGTTAAAATGTGTTGAGCAACATATGTTTTGGAAGGGCTATGATTTCTACAACATGGGGAAAATCACATTTGATTTGATGGGAGAGTATTTCATCCATAGAGTTGGGTGCAATTGGAGATTTTTAGGTGATAGATTAAAATCCCTAATTTGGTCTAGTTGATTGGAAATTGATGCAATATTGTTAGCCTACATGTGAGGAAGTAGTGGGAGCTTTGGAGTGGTAGTCGATATCCTCTCAGCCCAACCACGGAATAAGAGACCAAACTCTGGATTAGTCAATGTTTTTTATGCACTAGAAAGAGAGTAAAGAATAAAATTGCTCCTACTTGACACAAAATAATTTTTATATATTTTCAAATGGTTTTAATTTCTTCACAATCCATATACTCATTGTAAAGAGGAAGGATTCTTTCTTAAATTTGAACACTTCGTCACAAAATTTTATTTAGTCTTACTAAATTTAATTTTGAAGTTTAGAAATTCATTTAGTAAACTTAGTTCTTTTAGTTACATTTTTGTTAGCATTCATTAAAACTATTTAAACTTTTCTTTCTTACATTATTTATAGTTTGAATATTGTGATTTAATTTATTATTATAAGGATTTCCATCTTCAAAAACTAAGACTTTATAGTAGTATACTAGATTTAGCTTGAATTAGCTTAAGGGATTGCTTACTATGCTTCTCTATGGGATCGAAATTGGTTTCCTTAAAGAAAGCCCTATATTACTTGAAGCGATACGTGCACTTACATAGAACCACTAGTGTGTGAACTATTTTATATAACTATTTTATATATCTATTTTCTATATTTTATAACATTTTGATTTTGCACATTAACTATTTAATATAAATTAGGTCAAGTTTTTTGCCATATTTATTTAATATTAACTTTTTTTACTTTTTATGCAGTTAGTATGCAGGATGGGTCAAGCTTTTTACACTATTATTGGGGATTTAAATTGACAAAAAAAGACGCGAAAAAATTGCACACTTTAGCAGTGAATCATGTTTTTGGCACTGTTGCCGGAGAAGCTTCGGTAAAAACCTTTAGGAGAATTTTAGTTAAACCTGTAAGACTTAGATTTCAAATTTGTTGTATTATTGTATAGTGTGTTTATTTTAAAGAAAATTGAAAATACTAAAAATATTTTTGATATCTTTCCTATTAGTTAATTATTTAGATTTGTATGCGTAGTTCAGAAGCGGCAGATCTTGAATTTTACAAGTCAGATTTGGAGAGAACTGTTGGGAGAGATTTGAAAAGACTCCATGAATTAATTGTAGAAAGTGCAGATCAATTATATAATGAATTTTCATATTTGGATTATAATGATAGTAGCTTTGAAAAAGTAAACCCCAAGAGAGGAAAATTTTCAAGAAGATATGCTTACAATTTTAATTTCTCAGGTTGTAGACATTGTGAGGAAGTTGGATCAATAGATAGAAAGATATCCTCAAGGAACACCAATTATGATTGAAAATTTTTTTGGACAGTGGATTGAAACTAGCCATGAGATACATATTTTTTATTCGAATTATTATAATCCTGGTTGAAAAATCATTTGAGTTATAACATGAATAATAATTTTGTAAGAGAAGACCAATTTTGGGAAGATAATAAATTTAATCGGACATGTAGGTCGAATAATCATAGCTATTTTAATGATGAACTTTCTTTTCCTCATAATTTTTACTTCAACCCTTGGAATGATGAGAAGGTTTTAATAGAGGAGGTTGTTATTCAAATGGAGAGTGAGCTGGAGTGTCAAGGGACTGCAATAAGAAGTATGGAAAACAAATTGAGGCAGATTATTAACTCAATTAATAATCCTCCTCAATTTAACTCCAACCTATAGAATGAGGAGAAGGAATTAAAGTTAGAATAGGTTGTTATTCAAATGAAGAGTGAGCTAGAAAATCAAGAGGTCGTAATAAGGAATATAGAAACCATATGGAGCAAATTATTTATGTAATTAACAGTTACCCCCAGAGATTTTACATAGTGACCCTGAGATAAACCCTAATGAGATGAATGATGAGCAATTAAAATTATTGAACAAATATTTAAAAGAGAATTCCAGGATATGTTTTGAAAGAACTTTGAGTTGAGAAATGAGTATAAGGAGATTGAAAGACCACTGGAAAAAATTTCGAAGGAATTAGAAAAACCTATTTCTTCAATTAAGATTGATATAGATAGACCAACTCCACCATTTACTAAGTACCAAGGGGAAGAATTGAAAGACAATTTTAAACAAAAGAGTAACCTAGAAGAATTTGAGCCAGAATTTGAATTATCTAGAGAGAATCCGATCCAAAATTTGGGAGCTCTTGAAGTATCATATAAAGATCCATTTCTTATAAAACTTAAGGATGATATTAATATGAAAATTGAGAAAATCACTAGAAGTATATTGGATCTAGAAAAAAAAATGAGGAACAAGGATATGAATTAATCTGAAAAGGAAGAGCAGAAAGAATAATTTAAATTTGAGGAATTTGTATGAATCCCTGGATCTCAAAAAGATTTAGTGATTGATTAAGGATTACTTAAATGGAATTTTGATCCAAGTGGAATTATTTGTTGGGCTGATAATGTTAAACAAAGCGCTTTATGGGAGGAAACCCATAGCTATCAGTGTGATTTGATTTAGTGTGCCTTAGGGTTAAGAATATTAGTGTTGTACTATGTTTTCTTTAGTGTGGATTGATGATTGTTGGATGTTTGGAGTGTTAATGGTTTCATTTAATTTTTGTGTGTCATGATGGAGGTGATTTCTTAACTTCTTATTATTGTTAGACTTGTATGTTATCTTTGTATGTTATCTTGTAGTAGTTGCTTGTAGTAGTTGGATTGACGTGTCCACTACGACTCGGATCTCACCCGAACATGAGTTCTACAAGAGACATTATGAATTTTAACAGTGACAGTTCCATCTCAATTTTGTTACTTTTTTTTTTCTGACTTTGTTTTCATTTGATAGGATTAGCTAACCTATTTGATGAGTAACATGTGGATGAATTTGCACTATCCTTATAACAGTTAGAGGTGCTTAATTAATGGGATATGGTGACACCTGAGGTTGGTGTTCGTAAGCCAATATATCAGGAATAATTTTATCTTTATGATTATAATCTATAACATTTTTTATAAGTACCCAATATATTTGTGTAATGATTCCGTTATAAATTGGAAGCAAATTAGTGAGATGTAATGAGGTTATGGGAAAAGTTGACCTCATTTATCTAGTGTGTTTGTGTTTGTGTTACAATAATATATAGATTTGGAGAACACATAAATATAAATCTTCCTAAGCCGATACTTGTTCTTCTTGTTAGACAATTCTTTCCATATTATTGAGCTTGTTTTAGTTTAGACTTACTTTCTATTGCATATTGTTTTATCATGATGAATTGTTGTAGATGTTTGTGATAGAAAGAATTTCCGAACTATTTTCTTCTTTCTTATATTTTATGTATTGAATGTTATACATGTTTAAAATCAAGTTTGGGGGTAGGAAGAAAAATAAATTTTAAAGTTAATATACTTCCTTTTAGTTTAATATTATTGGAAGCATGTTTTTGGTAATATTTACATTCGCTTGTAGTCATTATATCCTAATTATGCACATATACGAATTTGATATGATGTTGTAGAAGTTAGTAGATTCAACTTTTACTTTTTCTTCCTGCCACATTTTATGGAATTAAGTGTAGAATATTTAAAAAATCAAGTTTGGGGGGAAGAAATATCTCTTTTAAAAAAAAAGTAAACTAAATTTTATTTGTCCTCCATTAACTATATTTATAAAATTAATTTAACATGACCTTGGACATTAGAATTTAACTTTAAATGAACTTTTGGCGGAATAAGGTGGTTTGAGATAAATTTTTGCCGAATTTTCAAAGGGACACTTGTTCTAAACACCCTTTAAAGTGATTTAATGCATCTAGACACTTTGGAAGGTTCTTTTATGAAGGGATACGTCTTTTTGATCAATAGGCATGTCTTTTGAATTCAAAAGAGTTGACCTTTAGATAAAATTTTGGAGGGAATTTTAAATTATTTTCGGAGGGGTGAAACCTTTTACAAAAGACGGGGAAGTCTAGTGCTTTAAGAGGAGTTTAGAGAGTTGCGTGAGTGTGTGTGTGTGTGTGTATGTGTGCTTGTCTAGCATGACAGAGAGAGGCAAGGGCTTGTAGATTTTCTTCAAGGAATGTAAGAGGAGAGGGAAGGTGACAGATTTCATCTTCATCACACTTCTATGAGAGAATTGAGAGTGCTTGTAAAGAGAGAAAAACTTGATGAGTACATCTAGGGATTTGCTTAGGAAGACTAAGAGATAAGTTGTGTCCTTTATTTCGTTTGTTTTGTAAACTTGTTTTTTTTAATAAAATCCGTGTTTTGTCGAATCCATCTCATGAATTATGAGTAGTCTTCTTTTATCCTTCTCCTTACTTTGAGATATGGTTTTGTGTAGAGTTGATTTTGTTTTTTACGTATAGTTTTAAATGTCAATAATTTGTGATGATTTGAACTTTGATCTATATTTACTTTTTAATTTGACTAATTTAAATTTTAAAATATTTTGAGAAACATATGTTTCAGAAGGGCTATGATTTCGACAACATGGGGAGAATCACATTTGATTTCAAGGGAGAGTATTTCATCCATGAAGATGGGTGAAAATAAATTTGGAAATATACTTTGTTGGATGCAGAATTGGAGATTTTAAGGTGACAGATTAAAATCCCCAATTTGTTCTAGTTGATTAGAAACTGGTGTGAGGTTGTTAGCCCTCAGGTGAGGGAGTGTGGGAGCACTGGAGTGGTAGCCTGTACCCTCCCAGCTTAACCACAGAATTAGGGACAAAACTCTGGATTAGTCAATTTTTTTTATGCACTAGAAAGAGGGTGAAGAATAGGATTGCTCCTATTTGGCACAAAAAAAATTATATGGTTTCAGATGATTTTAATTTCTTCACAATCCATATACTCATTGAAAAGGGGAAGGATGCTTTCTTAAATTTGGGTTGTTAGCTTAAAGATTTCTTACTAAGCTTGTCTTTTGGATTGATACTGTGGTTCTTAAAGAAAGTCCTATATTACTTGAAGTGATCCATGCATTTGTGTAGAACCACTAGTGTGTGAACTATTTTTAATATTTTATAACATTTTGATTTTGCACATTAACTACTTAATATAAATTAGGTCAAGTTTTTTGTCATATTTTTGAAAGCTAAACTAGTCCGTAATTTTGGGACGGGTTAAGTTTCTTGCACTGCTACTAGGGATTTAAATTGACATAAAACACACAGAAAAATAACAAACACTAGGGACGCATCAGATGACTTGGGTTTGACCAAGTTTGACCAAAGTTGACCAAGATGGCCAAATGATCATATGGTGATCATTTGGGTTTATTATTGGCCAAATGGTCAATGTGGTGGCCGTGAGGTTCAAAATTGACTATTTTGAGCAAATTTTACCAATGGGGTCTATGGTTGACCAAATGATCCAATTTGACAAATTTGGTGTTTGGGTTGACCAAGTGATACAATTTGACCAATATGGTGTTTTGGTTGACCAAATGGTTCAGTTTGACAAAGGTTGACCATTTTGATAAGAGTTGACCAATTTGACCATATTTGACCAATTGAGCCAACTTTGACCAAGTGAGTCTAAGGGTTAGTCATTTGACCAATTTGTAGTCAAAATTGACCAAATGGTCAAGTTTGACTGTTTAGACCATAGGGTTGACCAAATGGTCAATGTGATGACTATTGAGTCAAGGGCTGACCAAATTAGGATTTTTTATTACTGATCTGATCATTTTGGGTGTTAATATGGTTTAAACCAAAAAGGGAGTGTCTAAGATACTTGAGTTGATGTAGGTGACTCAAGGCATGTCATGTTTATAGGTGTAAGTTTAGGGTCCTCATAGAATGAGGTCAACAAATAGGCCCCCAATATGTGTGGAATATGGAACAAATATGCTGCACATATTAACATTGATCGAAATGGTCAAGATAACCCAACAAAATTGTCAGCTTGTCGGTAGTTTTGTAAAGAATAATATGATTGTACCGTGTGAGGTATTTTGTAATTCAATTTTTAAGGTCTACTAGAGAGAAAATTTTTATGACTTATTAAGAAGTCATAGGAGTAAACAAATTATAGGGAAGCTACATTTCTTTATCAAGAAGGTTATATATCCCATAATAAAGGAGAGAATGAATGTCGTATTTCATTGAAGGTTATTTGTCATTTTTCAAAAGTATCTAATGCAATTTTAGAAGAGGAATGCTATGAGATTTATATCCTGTTCTAAAGAAAAGATTAAAGGAATGCCATAATTTCGTGTCAGGAAGGCCTTATATCCAATAGTAAGAGAGAGAGTTGATGTCATACTCCATCTAAGGAGATCTTATACTACTTCTTAAAGTTGTCAAATATTGGTTTGACTGTCTTGAGAAGAAAGTTAAGAAACATATATCATATCCTAAAGGAAGAACTAAAGGAAAGCTGCAACTACATGTAGGGAAGGTCTTACATCCAATAGTAAGAGAGAGAGTAGAAGCCATATTCATTTTAAGAAAGTCCTATAATACATCTCAAAGTTGTAAAATGTAGGCCTATCTCAAAAGAAGAACTATAGGAAAGCGGTAACTCCCTGTCAGGAAGGTCTTACATCCAATAGTAAGAGAGAGAGATTAGATGCCATATTTCATCTAAGGAGGTATTATAATACTACTCAGAGAGGCTTGTTGCCAGTGTTGGAAGAGGAATGCTATAAGACTTACACCCTTTTCCAAGGAAAAGACTAAAGCAATGTCATAATTTTGTGTTAGGAAGGTCTTACATCCAATACTAAGAGAGAGTGTAGATGTCATATTCCATCTAAGGAGGTCTTGTACTACTTCTTAAAGATGCCAATTTTTTGTATGTCTATGAAAGACACATAAAAAGAAATGTATTGTGCCTAGGTTTCCACTAGGGATTTAATTTTATGAGTTGAAATTGTCAGTTTCAAATTATGTCGGTGTTCATTTTTGCATTTCTGGATCTGTACAAGCATCGTCAACAGCTGAGGATTCTATCTTTTATTGAATAACCAGAGTTTTATTTCAACACAAAACGTAACATATAGAAAAACATAAGATGTTGGTAATACACAATGTATCATAAGTCAAACATCATGTCAAGGCTATCTTCAAAACATGGCACAAGTTACCAGATTTTACTATTGGCCGTATAATTAGTCTAGGACACTACAAGACAATCCATGGTATCCTGCACTCCGATATAATTTTGGAAATAAATTTCATTGAGTATAACTCTGGTGCTCAGACATTCATGGGGTCATGGTAGTTTCAAAGGCTGCATCCTTGAAGTTATGGTATGGGTTGATATCTAATAAAAAGCTTGTCAGGGCTCATACTCCATAGTTTTCTTGAGATTCATTGCCTGCTAATATGCAGTGCTTGGCTATGTCAGCTCAATTTATCTATAGAACCAACACTGATCCTCGTGGGAGGGGAATATGATAAGAACCACAAAAATTCTCCTTGACCCACTATCCGTATTTCTTGTCCAAAAGAGATAGAACATCTATTCAGCAATGATATTATACAAAAGGGTCTTTTGAAGTGATGGCTATCAATATGAGGCAGAATACAGTCTCCCTTTTCATATATGTTGAAGATACAGCTATCTAGAATACATCTAGATGGAATTTTGTCCCAAGCCACCAATCGTTTGATGATCTGGATAATCACTGTAAGCATTGGATCCACTTACTCATGTTGTAAGATCGCTGCAGTGTTTCCAGCTCTATCTTTAACATAATTATAGAAACATCCATTTTGGATAGTTACTTGTCCTTTGCCAAGTATCCATTAATTTGGTTAGGAGTAAGTTCTTTTTAGGTGTCCTGCTCGTCCACAATCACACACTTCCATCACATGTTCGACAATAGTTGCTTGTTCAAATTCATCAAAAACTTACGTGACCAACTGGATACCTTCAAGTATGTTTATTCTACAACCATAAATATATTTAAATTGTTCAAAATAGTGTCTTTTAATAGCTTGAATGCATTCCAGCTCTTCTTCAGAAATAATTTGTCTGTCAATTGGTTGATTTGACGTTGTGAGGTTGAGAACTTATACATACAAACTCGGAGCAAAGACAATCCTTTTTATTGCTTCTTCATCTTTAGGATCGAAATTTTGAACTCCTAGAACAAGATATACCTCAACAAGTGTATATTAAGGAATTGGAAATAAAAATTCTTTCTCATCTTCTTCCATGAGATCCATGTCTCGTCGTTCATTTTCTTTTAAGTCTTTTAATTCATTTGTTATGGATTTTCCTTTTGGTCTGAGTCAATTCTGATGTAATTTTATTGACTCCAGCAATGGATGCTTCCATAATTCCTTCTATTGCAGTAATCACCAATGATTTCAGTTTTTCAATGTCAAGTTTTCTTTTCTGTTCTGTCAGTTTCACTTTTTCCTTAGTGACATTCCATTGTTGGGTTCTGAATTCTAGCATAGGTCATTTCCCCTCTGCTTCTTCTATATTGACAATGGATAGGAGTAGTCCATTATACAATAATTCAACTTGTGTCAAACAAAAATCGAAATGGATTCTTGATCCTTTGTCAATGCATCATTGGTCAACTGCCAAATATACACCACCTCGGAAACTCAACAAAAGTCTGTTGTTCGACATTTTCCCTAGACAGCTTAATGTAATGTCCAAAAATTTTTTTTGACGATTCATTCAATTTGTTTTAAGAAATAGTCCTCACAAACACCTCTTTGATGAGCAAGAAGGTAATATTAGAGAGACAACATTGAAAGAAGCTCAAATGTGTTTTACTATTATTTTCTTAGTTTACAGATGAGTCATAATTTTTATGTTGCATGATATTTTTTCAAATACCGCCCGTTTATTAGTGGTAAAACTCTTATTCCTTGACAATCGACCAACTAATAAGATCCTCCTGAATATGTCTTTTCAACTACATACTGGCCCTCCCATATTGGTTCAAAATTTTCACTTATTTTTGATGAGTGAGGATAGGTTTTCGAAGTACTATGACAAAATCACCAACCTAAAATGTTCTAGGGAGGACCAATTTCTTGTTGATTCATGCCATTTTTCCTTGATATTGCTTAAGATTCTGTTGAGCTTGCAGACATTTGCCTCCCAAACTCTCAAGTTCTTCAAGTTGTAGATTTGCATTTTCTTCTATAGTGATTTTGTTGCAACTGCAATCATGAGAGAAGAAATTTGAATTTCAAGAGGAAGTAAAACCTCATAAAGATATACCAAAGAAAATGGTGTTGACCGTGTTGGCATTTGGTATGTAGTATGATAGGCCTATAGAACTTCTATCAATCATTCATGCCATTGTCTTGGGCCATTAGTCAATGTATTTTTAAAAATTTGGACTAGTGTTTTGTTAAATGCCTCGACAAAACCATTAGCTTTGGGTTAGTAAATTGATTAAGATCTCCAGTCTATTCTATGTTTTTGGATGAAGTTGTTCATTTTTGTCTTTGTGAAGGCTAGTTCATTTTTTTATATGACCATTCAGGGGACTCTGATACTATAAATAATGTGTGATTTGAAGAAATGAAGAACATATTATGCTTTGGCTTCTCTGAGCGGTATTGCTTCTGCCTATTTGGAGAAGTACTTTGTAGCAGCTAAAATGAATCAATGTCCTTTAGACAATGAAGGGTCTATAAGGCCCACAATGTCCATGCCACAACTTTCAAATGATCAACATGTAATTTTCAGGTGTAATACATTTGGCAGTTGATGTAAGACCACTCCATGTACTTAACATTGATGACATTTCTTTGCAGTTTTGAGATAGTTAGTCATCATCGTCGGCCAATAGTATCCCATTCTTTTTATTTTCATTTTCATTTCGGGTCCAAATTAGTGTGCACCACATATACCTGAATGAACTTCTTTAATGATTTCTCGAGCCTCAGATTGGTTTAAACATCTTAACCACATATGATCAAATGATCATCAGTAAAGAACATCATTTGATAAAGCATAAGACAATGCTCTTTATTTAGTTTGGGTTGCCATGGAACTGTTTTTAGGTAATTGTTTGGTTTACAGATATTGAATAATTGGTTGTCGCTAATCATCCTCATCTTTATTGACGGTTGTCTCTATTGTCTCTTCGATAATTTTGTTGAAATTTTCATTGTCAACTTGGGAAAGAGCTCGCCGTCCTCTTACGGAAATTGGAACGTCTTCCTCTTCTGAACAAGCAAACTCTTTTGTTAGTTACCTAACGCGTCTGCTAGAGAGTTGTCTCATCTCCAAATTAAAAAAAAAATGTTATATTTGGGATTTTTTGAAGCAATTTTTTAGTGTAATAGAAATATTTTTCAAGTTGCGGTTTCAAAGTTTTGTATTTTCCCGTGATTTAATTAATAATCATTTAAGAGTTGTCATAGATGTCGATATCTTTTGTTTTCGTCTGTATCATCGGTTCTAAACTGGTTATGAGTGCTTCATACACAAGTTCATTGTTTGTGCATGGTTTAGTGAGATAATAGAAAAACAACATCATTTCTTTGCATGGAGTAATAAAAATTAATTCAACTCCAGCTTTGCTAGGTATAATTATCTGTTGTTTTTGTCTTTCCAAGCAGATGAAGGTCCGTCAAAATATAATTCCCATTTTTTCTGTCAGAATTTTTTATTTCTATTACTTGCTCATCCAACAAATCATCATGAAGCGGAGATTCAGTCGGTATAGTGCGTGCTACTAAAAATTCTACTAAAATTTGTCCTTTGATAGTGCGTAGTGGTACAAATGTTATGTCAACATCATTGCCCATATTGACATTCTTCCAGAAAGTGTTAGTCATGTCATCAAATATTTCATGAGGTTAACTCTTGAGATAGGAGTTGCCTTATGAGATGACATATAATATCTTAACTTTTGAACTGTGAAGATCGAAGCTAAACATTGCTTCTCAATTGCAGGATATTATATTTCACCTGGTACCAAATAAAGGCTTAAGTAGTACATTACACTTTTTTTACCTTCATCATTAAATTGAGTGAGTAATGCTTCGAGAAAATTTTCTAACGCCGCAGTATAGAGGATTAGAGGTCTCCCTAATATAGGGTCTTTCGGAATAAGAGGTGTTGTCAAATATTGTTTCATGTTTTCAAAGGCGTGTTGGCATTTTTCATCCCACACAAATTTAGTATCTTTTCTGGTCAAGGTGGTGAGAGGTTGACACCTACCTGATAGATTGGAAATGAAGTATTGGATGTATGCTAGGTTTTCTTTAGAATGATTGTATTTATGTTAAATTTTTTGGAGGAGGCATGTTCAAAATGGCTTCATATTTGAGGGGGTCAACTTCCCTGAGATGACACCAAAGGCGCACCTTAAAGGATTCATTTTAAAATTAAATATTTGTAATGTTTTGAAGATGATTCTCAAATCATACACATGATCAACTTCTTGTTTATTATTGACTACCAAGTCATCCATATAACATTCAACTTGAATGTGGATAACTTCGTCAAAATTTCATTTTATGTCCCTTTGATAGGTAACACCAGCATTATTTAATCCAAATATCATTACTCTATAGTAGTATATTCTAATAGGCGTTTTAAAAGCTACAATGGGTTTGTCTTCTGGAGACATTTTGGATTGATTCTATGCAAATGATCCATCCATAAAGGAGAGTATTTCATGTGCTGGTGCAATGTTGGCCGTCAACTCTGGAATTGGTAAATGAAATTGATCTTCTAGACAAGCCTCGTTTAGGTCTCTGATGTGCCCCTAGTGTATGTTATTATTCTACTTGTTTTATGTCAATTTAAATCCCCGGTAATAGTGCTAAAAACTTGACTCATCCAGAAATTTACACAGTAACTTTTTCTTTAAAAAATATGGCAAAAAACTTGACCTAATTTATATTTAGTGGTTAAAATAAAAATGTTATAAAATATATAAAATAGTTCAAAGTACTTGTTCTACACAAGTGCATGTATCACTTCAAGTAATAAAGGGCTTTCTTTAGAAGTTCAAACTTAAGAAAGCATCCTTCCCCTTTACAATGAGTATATGGTTAGTGAAGTAATTAAAATTATTTAAAAATATATAAAAATACTTTTGTGCCAAAAAAGAGTAATCCTATTTATTACCCTCTTTTGAGTGCATAAAGAACATTGACTAATCTAGAGTTTGGTCCCAAATTTTGTGGTTAGGATGGGATGATACCAGCTACCACTCCAGAGCATCCACTACTCCCTCCCCTGAGGGCTAAGAATCTTGCATTAGTTTCCAACCAACAAAACCAAATTGGGGATTTTAAACTGTCACCTTAAAATCTTCATTTCTGCATCCAACAAAATATATTTCCCTATTTATTTGCACCCAATTTCATGGATGACATACTCTCTCATAAAATCAAATGTGATTCTCCCCATGTTGTAGAAATCATAGTCATTTTAAAACATATGTTTCTCAACACATTTTAACTTTTTAAATTCCCAGATCAAAAGAAAATGAAGATCGAAGTTCAAATCATCAAAAAAATTTTGACATTTAAAACCATTAAAAACAAAATTACTTCTTCACAACATCATATTTCAAAGTAGGGAGAAAGATGAAGAGGACTACTCAGAATTCATGAGAAAGATATGACAAAACTTGGATTTCATATATAAAAACAAGTTTACAAAATAAAAGAAATAAAACACACAACTTATCTCACAATCCTTCCCAAGTAAATTCCTAGAAGTTCTTTTGAAGCCTTTGTCTTCTTACAAACACTCTCAATTCTCTCTTAGAAGAATAATGAAGAAGAAATCTCTCACCTTCCCTCTCCTCTTACAATCCTTAAAGAAAATCTACAAGCCCTTGAATTTCTCTCTCTCTCTCCCTTTACGCCACACACACACACACTCACACCCAAGCCACCCACAACTCCTCTTCAAGCCCAAGACTTCCCTCTTTTTTATAAAAGCCTGCCTCCCTCCAAAAAGAGTTCAAAATTTCCTCCGAAATTCTATCCAAAAGCCAACTCTTTTGAATTCAAAAGACATTTCCATTAATCTAAGAGACATATTCCTTCATAAAGGAACCTTCTAAAGCGTCTAGATGCATTGAATCACTCCAAGGGGTGTCTAGAACAAGTGTCCCTTTGAAAATTTTCCCAAATTTCTTCCTAAATAGCGTTAATCTGCAAAAAGTCATCCCTATCGCATGTGGTGCAAAATTTGGAATATGCACCGGATATCTGGATTTTAGGGCAACATACGCCGGTTTGGTGCATATGTGCCACCCTACAGCAACTCCACTTTTTTGCTTCATTTGACTCCGTTTCAGCTCCGTTTCTTCCCTTTTCAATTGTGTTTTGCTACTAACAGAAAAAGCGACAAAATAAGCATGAAAATAACCTTTCTTTAAAGTGTAATTTTATTAAAAAATATGTGATAAATGTAAAATAGATTAAGCATAGAAAGAAATATGGAAATGTGCCTAGTCATAATTTTCTTTCTTGCTTGCTTTACTCAAAATTGCACCATTTTGGTTTATTTTCTCCAAAAGTCTATTTCTTGTACCTAAAATCAAAAATATGCCAAATGCCTTCCTTTAAAGTGTAATATCATTAAAAATATTTAAAATTGAGCATAAAATATATATGAAAATGTAGGTAATTCTTAGGCGTTTCAAAATCCCACAAACTTAAATGTTACTTGTCCTCCAGTAATTCTTTTACTACATAAAAACATACGACTTAGGATAGAGATTAACTTATAACTTCATACTTTTATTTAATAAATAGAAAAGAAATAATTAATAAAATAGTAAAATTTAAGAAAAATCCTTAGAACTTAGATCCAAACTCTAAGTCTAAAAGTGCTTAGTAATCAAATTTAAGATTTCTGAATCTCTATTCATTTCAAAAAGAATTGCAATTTTCCTTATCAAGGTTACTTAGAACATGCATATGAAAAATAACTTCAGGAAAACTTTACTAGTAATGCTACTAGTACTCCAATACAGGTTTAGAAGATGCAAAAAAGCTTATTCCCTAAGTTGATTCAAGTGAACCTAATATTTGATTAGGCACCTCCTGAAGCTTCTCACTCATTTTTCATTCATTTTTCTTTTTTGCTCTTTTCTTCTTTTTTTTCCTTTTTCGAGTGAGGATTACTATATTTGTATAGCATTTAATAATTTTGAACTTCACTATCTTCTTCTTAAAGTAAAAACTCTTTACCTTTCTTCACTTTAGAAATTCATATTAGTTTTACGATTTTTCATAAATTTTCATTCTTTTATTCTTACATGAAACTTTAAAATTCTTAATACTTCAAAAATACAATTTTCTTTACTTTAAATAGAAAAAACATAGTCTTATCATTTCAAACCACATATCTTTAACTTTAGAATTGACCTGCAATATTAAAAACTTTTACCAAAATTTATCATATTATTTACAAACATAAATATAGTCATTTAAAGTTAAACTCCAATATCCAAGGTCATGTTAAATTAATTTTAAATATATAGTTATATGAGGACAAGTAAAATTTAGTTTATTTCTTTTTTTAAAAGTACATTTTTTCTTCCTCGCAAACTTGAATTTTTAAATATTTTACACTTAATTCCATAAAATGTAGCAGGAAGAAAAAGAAAAAGTTGAATCTTCTATCTATTACAACATCCTATCAAATTCATATACGTGCATAATAAGGATAGAATGACTGTAGGAGAAAGTAACTCTAGCCTAAAACATGCTTGAAATAATATTAAACTAAAAAGAAGTATACCAACTTTAAAATGTATTTATCTTCCTACCCACAAACTTGATTTTCAACATGTATAGCATTCAATACAAAAAATATAAGTAGGAAAAAAAACACTTCAGAAATTCTATCTATCATAAACATGTACAAGTATTCATCAGGACATAACAATATGCAATAAAAAGTAAGTCTAAACTAAAACATGCTTGATAAATTGGAAAGAAAGGTATAACAAGAAGAACAGGTATTGGCTTAGGAATATATATATTTATGTGTTCTCCAAATCTTTATATTATTGTAACACAAACAAAAACAAACTTGATAAATGAGGTAAATTCATCCCTTAACTCATTTCATCTCACTAACTTACATCAAGTTTCTAATGGAATCACTACACATGGATATTGGGCACTTATAAATGATTTTATAGATTCTAATCCCAAAGATAAGATTATCCCTGATATATTGGTTCTTGCGCACAAACCTCAGACATCACCTTATACCATTAATTAAGCACCTCTAATAGTTATAAGGTTAGCGTACATTCATTCACATGTTTACTCATCAAATAGGTTAGCTACTCCTATCAAATGAAAACAAAGTTAGTGAAAAGATATAACAAAATTTAGATGGAACTATCGCAATTAAATTCATAATGTCTCTTGTAAACTCAAGTCCGGGTGAGACCCAAATTTTAGTGGACTCGTCAATCCAACTACTATAAGAGAATATATATGTCTAGCCATAATAAGAAGTTAAAGAGTCGCCTCCCTCATGATACAAAAAGATGTAATCAAACCAATAATAATCCATACATCTACCAATCATCAATCAAACTGTTCAATCCACACTAAAGCAAACACACTACAACACTAACAATCATAACTCAAAAGCACACTAAATCAAACCACACTGATAACTATGAGTTGCCTCACATAAAGCACTTTGTTTAATGTCGTCTATTCAATAAATGCTTCCATTTGGATCAAAATTCCATTTATGTAATCTTTGATCAATCATCCAATCTTTTCCAGATCCAAAAATTCCTACAAAGTCCTCGAATTATAATTTTTCTTTTAGCTCTTCCTTTTTAGATCGATTCATGTCTGTTCCTCATATTTCCTTCTAGATCCAATATTCTTCTAGTGATTTTCTCAATTTTCACATTTATATCATCCTTGAAATTTATAAGAAATGGATCCTTATAAGATACTTCATAATCTCCTAAAGTTTGGATCAGATTCTCTCTAGATAATTCATGTTATGGATCAAATTCTTCTATGTTGCTTTTTTTTTCATGGTTTTCTTTCAATTCTTCCCCATGGTACTGAGCATATGGTAGAGGTGGTCTTTCTACATTTATCTTAGTTGAGGAAATATGATTTTCTACTTCCTTAGGAATTATTTCCATTGGTCTTTCAATCTTTGTATCTTCATTTCTCAACTCAAAGTTCTTTTGAAAGGTATGCTCGAATTCTCTTCTAAATATTAGATTGATAATTTTAAATTTCTCATCATTCATCTCCTTAGGGTTTATCTCAAGGTCACAAGGTAAAATATCAGGCGGGTAACTGTTAATTGCATTAATAATCTGCCCCAGCTGGTTTTCTATATTCCTAATTGCAACCTCTTGAAATTGCAACCTCTGCAACCTCTTGATTTTCCAACTGTCTCGTCATTTGAATCACAACCTCTTCTGATAAATCCTTCTCAACATTCTGGGGGTTGAACTCAAAATTATGAGGAAAAAAAAGTTCATTATTATAATAGCCATGATAATTCCAACTACAAGTCTGATTAAATTGATTGTATTCCCAAAACTGGTCTTCTCCTCGAAAACTATTATTCCTGTTAAAATTGAAATGATTTTTCCAACTTGGGTTGTAATAATCGGAATAAGAATTATGTATCTTATGGCCAGTTTCAATCGATTGTCCAAATGAATTTTGTTTAATAATTGGGGTTCCATAAGGATATCTTTCTATGTACTGATCCAACTTTCTCTCAATATCTGCAACTTGAGAAATTAAAATTATAAGCCAATCTTCTTGAAAATTTGCCACTCTCTTGGGGATTACTCCTTCAAAGATACTAGCATTACAATCCAAATATGAATATTCATTATATCGTTGATCCGTCATTTCTACATTAAATTCATGGAGTCTTTTTAAATCTCTCCTAAAAGTTCTCTCCAAATATCACTTGGAAAATTCAAGGTTTGCAGCTCCTGATCAACGCAAATAAATCTAAAGACTTAACTAATAAGATAGATATCAAAAATGATTTTGGTATTTTTAATTTTCTTTAAAATAAAAACATAATAATTAAATACATACTATAATAATACTTTAAATTCCAAATCTAAATCTTACAGGTTTAACTAAAATTCTCCAAAAGTTTTTACCGAAGCATCCCCTGCAACGGAGCCAAAAACTTGATGCTCCCATAGTGTGTTTTACTTTTCAGCATGTTTTATGTCAATTTAAATCCCAGGTAATAGTGTAAAAACTTGACTCGTCCCAAAATTTATGCAGAAACTTTTGCTTTTAAAAATATGGCCAAAAACACTATCCAATTTATATTTAGTGGTCAAAATCAAAATGTTATAAAGTATATAAAATAGTTCACACACTAGTCATTCTATGCAAGTGCATTTATCGCTTCAAGTAATATAGGGTTTTCTTTAAAACTCCAGTATCAATCTCACAGAGAAGCGTAGTAAGAAATCAGTTAAGCTAATTCTAGTCTACTACTATCAAGTTTTAGTTTAACAGATGGAAATTCTTATGATAATAATATAAATCACAATATTCAAACTATAAAAATTAAAGTAAGAAAGACATGTTAAAATGGGTTTAAAGAATGCTAACATCAATGTAACTAAAAGAACTAAATTTACTAAACTAATTTTTAAATTTCAAAGTTAAATTTACTAAGACTAAAAAATGTTTTGTGATAAAAAGTTCAAATTTAAAAAAGCATCCTTCCCCTTTACAATGAATATATGGTTAGTAAAATAATTAAAATCATTTAAAAATGTATAAATTTTTTTTTGTGCCAAAATGGAGCAATCCTATTTTATACCATCTTCTGAGTGCATAAAGAACATTAACTAATTAAGGGTTTGGTCCCTAATTCCATGGTTAGACTGAGAGGATATTGGCTACCACTTAAGAGCTCCCACTACTCCCTTCCTTGAGGGCTAAAAACCTCACATCAATTTTCAACCAACTCAAGCAAATTGTCTATTTTAATTTGTAGCCTTAAAATCTCCAACTCTACATCCAATAAATTATATTTCCATGGATGACATACTCTCCCATAAAATCAAATGTGATTCTCCTCATGTTGTAGAATCATAGCCCTTTTGGAACATATGTTTCTCAATATATTTTAATTTTCAATATATTTTAACATTTCAATTGAATAGTTTGAAAAGCAAATGAAGATTGAAGAACAAATCATCATAAATTATTGACATTTAAAACCATTGAAACCAAAATTACTTCTTCAAAAATTATATTTCAAAGTAGGGAGAAGGATAAAGAAGACTATTCAAAATTCATGAGATAAATATGAAAAAATATTGATTTTATATAGAAAAATAAGTTTACAAAACAAAAGAAATAAAAGACATAACTTATCTCACAAACCTTCCCAAGCAATTTTTTAGAATTTCTCTTCAAGCCTTTCTCTCCTTACAAGCACCCTCAATTCACTCTTATAAGTATAATGAAGAAGAAATCTCTCACCTTCTCTCTCCTCTTATAATCCTTGAAGAAAATTTACAAGCCCTTGCCTCTATCTCTCATATCACACACACACACACACTCACACACAAGCAACCCAAAACTCCTCTTCAGACCCGAGACTTCCCTCTCTTTTATAAAAGGTAGTTTCCCTCAAAAAAAAATTCAAAATTCCCTCCAGAATTATATCCAAAAGTGAACTCTTTTGAATTATAAAGATATTTACAATGTTTCAAGCGACATATCCCTTCATAAAAAAAACTTTCCAAAGTGTCTAAATGCATTGAGTCACCTAAGGGGTGTTTAGAAGAAGCGACCCTTTGAAAATTCACCCAAAATTCGTCTCGAACTGCCTTAATCCACAAAATATCATCCTTGGTGCATCTAACACCACATCTAGAACATCATGAACCAGTTCTATGGATTTTGTTGCATCATGTGCCACCCTGCAACAACTCCACTGTTTCGCTCCGTTTGGCTCCGTTTCATCTTCTTTTCACCCCATTTTAGTTGCATATCACTCCTAACTGGTAAACGTACAAAATAAGCATGGATAAAACCTTTATTTAAATTTTAATTTCATTCAAAAACATGTGAGAAATGTAAACTAGATTAAGCATAGAAAAACATTGAAATGTGCTAAGTCAAAATTTTATTTCTTGCTCTTTTTTACTCCAAATTAGATCATTTTTGTTTCATATTCTCCAACAGTCTATTTCTTGTACCTGAAAACAAAAATATGCACAATTCCTTCCTTTAAAGAGTGATATAATTAAAAATCATTAAAATTGAGCATAAAATATATATGAAAAAGTAGGTAATTCTTAGGCTTTACATTCTCTAAAACCTATACAGACTCGAATTTTACCATTTTTCTTCTTTTATTGACACTATGTTAGATGATCCTCGTCAATATAGTTATTTAAAATTTAAAAAGCTGATTCCACTTTACAATGGTGCCAAAATCTTGATGTGGTATTTTATGAATAAAATCGTTAAGTACTTAATGTTGGGATTCTACATAAGTACATTTATCGTTATCAAGTAATATAAGACTTTATATTTAAGTCCCAAATATAGATCCCATGAGGAAGGTTTCAATTTGAAATGATAAATTAATTAGGAAATTCACAGAAATAAAATGAAATTATTGTCACTAATTTTGAATGTTTGAGATACTATCAGAACTAAATTATTAACTACTAACAAAGTTAAAATGCAAAGTCTTAAACAGTAACTACTAAACTATTTTTATGTGATGAAGTTTTCTAATATGAAAAAAACATCTTTCCCACTACAATGAGTTTTTGGTAAAATGAGATGAGATAAATGGTTTAAATATGTATTGTGCCAAATAGAATAAATTTTAATTTTCTACCCTGATTCAGTTTTATAGAAAATTATTGACTAATCTTAGGTTTAGTTCCTAAATCCATGGCTGGGCTAGGAGGATACTGGATCTTATTCCAGAGCTCCCACTTCCCTTCCTCTGAAGGCTAAGTCTCGATTTAGTTCTTAAACACTAAGATCGAATTGGGGATTTTAGTCTGTCACCCTAAAAATCTTCAATTTTACACCCAACAATGTATATTTACACCCAACAATGTATATTTTACACCCAACAATGTATTTTTCCCTATTTATTTGCACTTAATTCCATGAATGAAATACTCCTTCATGGAATTAAACGTGATTCTCACTCTGCTGTAGAACTCATACTCCATTTCCTGGATCATATGTTTCACAATATATTTTAATAATTCAATTGGCCAGAATGAAAAGTAAATTAAGAAAGGAGTTGAAAAACCATAATAATTTAATTTATATTTTAACATTGGCACATCCAAATCATCTCCTCATTTAACCATATCTCAAAGTGGTGAGAAAGATAAGGGAAACTATTCAGACTTCATGAGAAAGATACAACAAAACACAAATTTCATATATAAAAGAAAGTTCATACAAAAATAATAAATAAACTGCACTTATCTGAAAATCTTTCTCAAAGCAAATCCCTTGTAACCTCTCTTACAAAATGTAGGAAGAAGAAATCTCTCACTTCTCTCCCTCTCCAACACTCTTAGAGAAAATTTCATACTTAAACTCACAAAAAAATTCAAAACTATAAGGAAAATAAATGATTAATGGACTCTAAGTGGCTATAAAGAATGTGGAATAGCATGGAAGAGAGTGGAAAATTGTTGAAGGGTGAGAAGAGGCATGAAAGGGGGTCTTTTCTGATCAATTTTGGCTCTAAATAGAGCCTAACTTCAGTTTTCTAATAGGTGCATCGAAAAACTATTCTAAAAGTGTCTAAATTCGTTGAATCTTCTAAAAATAGGGCCTACACCGACACTGTGGTCGTCGGTGCCAGTAGCCATTTGCACTGAACATTTTTTTTAAAGCTCCATTTTGACTCCAAATTCCATCATTTTTGCCTTTTTTCTGCTTCAAGTCCTAAAAATCAACAACCTACAAGAATACATGAAAAATATCTTCCTTTAAAGTGCAATATCACCATAAATGAGTATAAAATATAAGTCTAAAATTGCACATATTTTTGGTCCATCAAAATCCCCCAAACTTAAATGTTACTTGTCCGAAAGTAACTCCTTTACTACATAAAAACATGACTCATGACAAAGGATTTAACTTCTAGATTTCCATATTTTAGTCCACTAAATCCAATAGCGTAACTTAAGAAAAATGTTAAATAACTCCAGTTAATACTAAAGGTGTAAGAATATCTAGCAGTCAAGTCTAAGATTTCTTATTCTCTATTCTTTATAAAGAAAATGGCAAATTATTCATATTAAAGCCACTTAGAATATTCATATGAAAAATAACTTCATGAAAATTTTCTAGTAAATATTCTAATACTTCAATGCAAGCTTAGAGAATGTAGTCAAGCCTTCTTCCTTAAGTTGATTTAAGTGAAGCCAATTTTTGATTAGGCATCTGCTCAAGCTTCTCCTCACATATTTTTCTATTCTTTCAGAATCATTTTCAATCCTTTTGCTTTTCTCTTCTCTTTTTTTTTTCTTTTTTTTTTATGTGAGGACTACTATACATGGATAGCCTTTAATGATTTTGTACTTCACTATCCTCTTCTTAAAGCTAAAAACTTTTCACATTCCTTCACTTTATAAATTCATTATAGCTTTGAAGATTTTTCATAAAGTTTTATTCTTTTCTTCTTACATGAAACTCTAAGATTCTTACGTTCCAAAAATACAAATTCCTTTACTAACAATAGAAATATATAGTCCTATTCTATCATACCAAATTTCTTAACCTTTAAAATTAACCTTTATTATTAAAAATTATTACTTAACTTTACTATAAATTTTGAAACACAAATATTGTTATCTAAAGTTACCCTCTAGTATCAATGGTCATGTTAAATTTTAAAAATTTTAAAAATATAGCTAATTGAGGACAAATAAAATTCTTTAAAAAGGAATTTTTTTCTTTCTCCACAAACTAAAATTTTTAAAAGATTTAGCATGAATAACTGAAAAAAATAAAGGGTGAAAGAAAACATCTAATACATGAAGAAAAGACTTACCTGTTGAAGGTTCTGATATAAAAACTTAACTCTGAAATATTGCAGGTGATAATATGAAAGCTACAAGACTTAAAACATTAAATAACACATAATACATATAAAAAATTGCTGAGAAAGTGTTAACTACAATGCATTCAACAAAGTACTAAAAACTAACAATAATATTAAAAAGATTTCCAATGTAAAAATAGTTTCACAATCCTACTATTCACAATACAACATAATATTTAAGATAAAGCAAAGTATCACACTCTAAAACACAGTCACCACGATTAAGTACAACCAAACATAAACTAAACAAAAATCAAACTAAAACCTTACCAATCATCATCTTCTTCTTCTTCCATATCCAAATTTTGCTGATGATATGGGGTAAAAATAGAGTGAGTAGGAAACTGAACTGAGTGGTCAGCCCTCATGTATTTAACCATTACATCATCATAAGCAACATCATATTCAAACTTCTGCCTTGTCAAATCATCAGTGTGTGCATTCGTGGGCTTCATATTTTCTAGTGTACTTTCCATTCTTAAGATATTTCCTTGTTGGATCATCACATGCACCATAAGTTTCTAGAGAGTTGGGGTACTAGAAGTAGTGGTACTTGAAGTAGAAGGAATATCCCTACTCTTACTTCCAGATCTCCATCCAACATGAGATTTATAAGTCTTAATATTGGCAGGCCAAATTGGTTTAAGAGGTTTAATCCTCTCCTCATCCATTCTAAAATCAACTCCTTATTCACATAGTGTGAAGATCAGGGCAGGGTGTTCTAAACCACCAGTAGTCTCTCCCAAAGCAATAGAACATGTGTTTCTATAAACAATAAAGCCAACATCTATCCTTCTCATCTACTGGATACAGAAGCTCAAGATGGCTCTATCCTTCGTAACCTCACCATGATGATTTTTTGGTATCATTCTATAAGAAATAAAATAATGCAAGGCCTTAAATACGACATTTAACATAGAAATAGAGAATTTACCTTAACATCATTCTTCACCTTCCAGGATCCTCTTCCATCAGTAAGAAAAGAAATAACTTCATCTAAGACCTCATTTGGAGCAAAAAATGATTTGTACTGGCAACTATACACATCCTCTAATTGATAAAATTCATTAATTCTCCTTCGAGTAAATTCCACCATTTTCCCAAGAACAAACACGTAGTCATCAGAAGTTTCTTTAAATTTGGCATAGAGCTCCATCACTACATCAATAAAGTAACAAAAATTCTCCCACTACCGAGCATTGATTAATCGTTCTACTTTTTTACCTCAATTTTTAAATCCTTGATCTAAATTGCTTTTTTAGTTGCAAGTAGACTATTGAAAGAAATTTTATCCTTGTAGTCAACAAACTTTTGATCATCAAAATCCACTTTTCTCTTTCCATTGATCATTCTTGGTACCATGGTAATCAAACAAAATTTGATAAAATCCAAATAAATTCCCAAAAATTCATAAAATCACAATGTGGAATGTTTTAAAGTTAAATCTACTAAGTAAGAGTTCTTCACCAAAGATTTTTCTCAAAATCTTCTAAAAAATTTCAAAATTTTAGATCTCAGCAATGTAAGATAAATCCTTGGTGAAAATAAAAATTTTGAGTTCAAAGTGTAGCTCTTACCTAGAGAAGATGAAATCCAAACTTCGTTTGCCTTAAAATCGCCTCAAATCCAAGAAATAATAAGACCTAGGTGCAAAAACAAGAGGTTGAAGGTGACCAAAAAGGTGAAAATGGTGTTTTCACTGTGCAAATCATGAATTTTAAGGGGTTTGGGGATTTTCGGGTCGAGGGCACTGTCGGCGCCCATGCCGGCGCCGTCGACGCCATTGGCCAAAAATTCACCCTTTTTATTTTTGCAAATTTCAACTTTATTTCAATTCACTCCAAAGTCTATTTAGTCTTTTTTAGCACTATTTTTCATTTTAAAATAATTCGCAAACAACACAAAACTAACTTTTATATATGAAAATACACTTTTTACAAATACATTTTTCTAATCACACTTTCACAACATAAAACAAATTAAATTATAATTTAGCATGAAAATAAGTTATAACACTAGAATACTGACACAAAACTATACTCGTAATCAAAATTAATATAGTTCTAAAGCAATGTAAAGTAAAGTAAAGTAAATCTACATAATCACATTAAAAACATAATTACTTTAAAATAATAGAGACTCCAACTTCTTCAATTATTCTGCTTCATCTTCAGTACTTTATCCTTTTCTATAATCTCTCATATACTGGTAATGAATATATAAATTGTAGAAGGGTCGATACGAGAATTGATTACTCAAATTTTCATCGATCCATCAATTTTTCTTGAACATTTGCACCAATCCTGCTTCAATTGTTCCAGTATGATCAATGTTCTCCTTCATCCTCCAATCTATGTGATCAAAAAGGTAGTTAGGATTTCCTATTGCATTCATAATACTCTAAAGTTCTCTTTTTATTTTCTTCATTTTCTTCTCCAAAGCTATTGAACTTCCAAATATTTGTGGTATTAATGGCGTTGAAGCATGTGATGCATTATCCAAGATAACATCTATTGCTTCATTTCCATTGCCAATATAATTGTCATTAATTGGAATCATGGGCTCCCAACATAATAATACTTTTTCCCAACTTTCATATGACACTTGAGATTGACTGCAAAGTAAGAAAATTGTGGAAGGATTACCCGGTCCTTATATTGGCCCATTCATAATAATACCCATAATAGGTTTGAAAATATTCAATCCCACATCAATGGGCTTTTCCATTTGAATGCAATAGTTTAAAATAACAATTTCTTTTATAACTCTACTAATCTTCATGGTAGAGAGTAATTTGTAAGAGTAAAGAAATGCCATTGTTTTGATATTGGATTAAGTAGTGAAGCAGAGACACTAACATATCCCTCATCTCTGATTTCCCAATACCAAATAAAAGGATCGCTTTATCAGAAAGTTATATACATCTTGCATCATATCTCTCGTTGGGATAATATTTGAATAATGACAGATTGGCATGTATGTTTTTTATCATATACAAAACATTAATTCAAGTCGGAGTAAATGGTACAGCCCTACCTCGAATGAAGACAACTCCTTGTGTAATTCCATGTAAGCTAGCATAGAATTCCTTTACTACTGGTACAACAACTACAACGATAGTGTAGCATAGAACTTCCCAACATCTCTATACAAATATTTTCTCAATTTGTGAACTTGGATTACTCAATCCATGATTGACAAAGCCTCTCTCCTTGATAAGTTTTTTCATTGTGATAAATTTGTTGTACAATCTTTGCGCATCAAAACTAATAAACTTTATCTATTGAAAACTCTATACCTTGAAGTATTTCTAAAATTTGAAGCCATGAAATTCAAAATTTAGAAGTATCTGGTCATCCAAGACAGTTTAAGGCCTCTAAGAACACCTCTTGGTGGTTATTTTGAAGGGCAATCCCGCCAAAGTCCGCCAAATACATTTTGAACCACACAAAATGTTCTTGGCACTCCTGATGGCGCTGTCGGCGCCATGGCCCGTGTACATGGGCACGGTCGGTGCCCGTTCTGACGCCAAAGGCCAAAATTGCGTCTCTTTATTTTTTATTCAATTTGATTTCAAATTTTCCTACAATATCAACATTTATCTTAATTTATGATATATAAAATTATGTAGGATTCAAAAATATTATTATTTCTGAAAAACACTTATTAAACAAAATAATAATATATAGATACATAAATAAAGTTATATATGTGTTGACTCCCATAAAGCACTTGCTTTAACGTCGTCAACTCGACACACAATTGTTTAATCATGATGATATAACATAAAAACTTCTTTAAATTGTGGCATGTGTCCTTCCTAATAATATTTCAATTGATACCCATTAACTTTAAATATCTTTCCAGTTTTAGGGTCTTTAATAATAACAGTTCCATAATGACAAACTTTAATCACTTTATATGGTCCTAACCATCTTGATTTCAATTTTCCTAGAAATTATCTCAATCTTGTATTATATAATAAAAATTCTTATCTAGGTTCAAATTTATTTTAATAATCTTCTGATCATGCTATATTTTCATTTTCTCTTTATAGATTTTTGCATTATCATATGCTTCATTTCTAATTTCCTCAAGTTCATTAAGTTGCAATAATCTTTTCTCACCAGCATCTTTTAGATTAAATTTAAATTCCTTAATAGCTCAAAATCCTTTATGCTTCAATTCTACTGGTAAATGACATATTTTTTCTAAAAATAAGTATATATGGGGACATTTTAATTGGAGTATTATAAGCAGTTTTGTATGCCCATAATGCAATATCTAATCTTGTAGACCATTCCAATTTATAGGGATTTACAGCTTTTTCTAAAATTCATTTTAATTCATGATTTGATATCTCTACTAGACCGCCGGTCTGAGGATGATAAGCAGTAGAGAATCTATGCATAATATCATATTTTTTAATCAATTTCTCTTTTCTCTTATTCCTAAAATGGGATCCGCCATTCGTAATAATTACTCTCGGCCTTCTATATCTTGCAAAAATATTATTATTTAAAAATTTAGAAACACTACGAGCATCACATTTTGGTACTACAATAGCTTCAATCCATTTGGACATATAACAACAAGTAATATATATAAATTTTCAAATGAAGGCATAAATGATCCCATAAAATCGAATCCCCACACATCAAAAATTTCAACTTTTAATGTGTAATTTAGAGGCATTAATGTTTCAACTTTTAATGTGTAATTTAGAGGCATTTCATTTCTTCTAGAAATATTTCCTACTCGCTAACATCAATCACATCTTTTAGTATATTCATTAACATCTCTAAAAAGAGTATACTAATAAAATCCAGCTTGTAAAATTTTATATGCAGTTCTATTTGTTCCAAAATGTCCTCAATTCAGAATCATGACAACTTTCAATTATTTGTTGAGTTTCTTCATAAGGCGCACATCTCGTAATAATTAGATTGTTAGATTATTTATATAAATATGGGTCATCCCAAAAATAGAATTTTGAATTATATATAAAACTCTTTAATTGATGATTCTTAATATTTAGTGGCAGAATATCACTTACAATATAATTTACAATATCGTCATACCACGGTATATTTATTTGATCAATATTATATAATTTTTCATCCGGGAAATTTTCTAAAATCTCATTTGCAACTCATTTGCAAAATTAGTTTCTTTTTCTAGTCTAGACAAATGATCAGCTATTTGATTATCATTTCCCTTTCTATCAACAACAATAAAATTGAACTCTTGCAATAGAAGTATCCATCTAATTAATCTTGATTTAACATCCTTTTTTTACATCAAGTATTTGATAGCAGAATGATCTATATGCACTATATATTTGGTTCCAATCAAGTAAGATTTAAATTTATCAAAGTTAAAGACAATAGCTAGTAACTCTCTTTTAGTAGTAGTGTAACTAATTTGAGCATCATTTAGAGTTTTACTAGCATTATGTATTACTTTAAAAACGGTGTTGTGCCTTTGTCCTAAAACAACTCCAATAGCATAATCACTAGCATCACACATTATTTCGAATGGTTTCTCCCAATCAGGTGGAACTAATATAGGTTGCAGTGATTAGTGCAGTGATTAATTTTTCTTTCAATAATTCAAATGCTTTTATGCATTCCTTTAAAATCAAATTTTGTATATTTTTCTAAAACTTGGCATAATAGCTTAAATATTTTTTAAAAATTTTTTATGTAACGTCTGTAGAAACCATCATATCCTAGAAAACTTCTTACCCCTTTAACCATAGTTGGAGGTGGTAATTTTTCAATAACTTGAATTTTTGCAGGATCTACTTCCATGTCATTTTCAGAAATTTTATGTCCAAGTACAATAACTCCTGCAAACATATATTGACATTTTTTCTAATTTACCACTAGGTTGCTTTTTTCACATAATTCCACAACTTTTCTAAATTATTTAAACATAATTCAAATGAAGACCCGAATACAAGGAAATCATCCATAAATACTTCCATTTCATGTTCAATCAAATTACTAAAAATTGACATCATACATTTTTAAAATTTCATAGGTGTATTGCACAGTCTAAAAGACATTCTACGAAAAGTAAATGTTCCAATCTTTGACGATTTCCAAAAATTTTGTAAATTGTTTAACTTTATTCTCTTGCTTCAATCTTTGAGGAAACAGAGGTGGTGGTTTTTCTAAAGGAACTTGTATTTATTAATTTTTATTGCGGTCTCTTTCAATCTCTTCCTTCTCCTCATCAACTTCAATTTCTCTTTGGATTCTTATTTCAACATCTTTTCTACCTCATAATTGAATAACTTTAATTTTCTCCTTATTTTGATCTTTTGGATTAACTTCCACAATACTTGAAAGATTTTTTGAATGTCTGTTACTAAGTGCAGTAGCAATATGTCCTAAATGATTTTTAATATTTCTAATAGTAGCCCCTTGATTTTGTATTTGATTTCAAATTCAACATTACTTCTTCCATCAGTAACCTCTTTTCCTGAACATGTGGGTTAGGGTTAGAGTTAAATACGAGAGGATAATAAGGTTGATAATTAGGATTTCCTTGGTTGATTAATTTCATGAGGGGTTACCAAATTGTTATAATTATTCCAAAAAGTTTTAATAATTAAAGTAAGGATTATTATTTTGATTATTTATGACATTCAAAGTTTCATAAGATGATTGAGTATCAATTATCTGCCCTAGTGAATTTTCCTCTAATAATATTGGTATTTGAGAATAGTTCACTCCAATTTGATCAATCCTTATCGATATAGCAGCAATTTGAGATGCTAAAATAGACATTGCTTTTGAGTCATGAATATTAGTTACTCTTTTAGGATATACCCGTTCAAAGGGCCATTAAAAATTGTTAGTAGTCATTTCTTCTTTTAAAGAGTATGCATCATCAAATGTTTTTGACATTAGTGATCTCTCTGCAGCAGCATCTATAATAGATCTAAGTAATCCTAGTAATCCATTGTAAAAAGTTTAAATTATTAACCAATCTGGTAAAGCATGGTGTGGACATTTTCTAAGGAGATCCTTAAATCTTTCCCAAGCTTCATATATCAATTGCCCTTTAAACTGACAAAAAGATCTAATATTGTTTCTAAGCTTAGTAGTTTTCGAGGGTGGAAAATATTTAGCAAGGAATTTTTGAGTTAACTTCTCCTAATTTTTAATAGAGCTAGGTGCTAATGAGTATAACCACATTTTAGCCATATCCCTTACTGAGAAAGGAAAAAAGCCTTAGTCTAACATCATTTTTTGACATTCTGTTATAACAAAATGTAGCACAAAGTTCTATAAAACTTCATAAGTGTAAATAGGGATCCTACAAAGGAGTTCCCCGAAACTGATTGGTCTGCACCAGTTGGATAATCATAGGATTTAGTTCAATTGAGTCAGCTTCTACGATAGAGGTTTGTATACTTGAGTGAATTTCAGTTGTCGTAGGATATAAATAATCCCTCAATGATTTATGATGATTTTCCAGTTTATTATTTTGAATGTTTTCCATTTTCATTTTGAGTTTTTCAATTACTTTCTATTTTTGGATTTTTTTTTCTTTTTTCTAACTCGGGATCATAAGGCACAAGTCCTGTAGATCCTATATTTTGCAAACGCAACACAACAAACAATAAATTAACAATTAAGAAAATAAAATAAAAAATATATTCAACACAACAAAACATTTTCACAAAAACCTTATTTTTCACCCAAACAGCTTTTTTTTCAAAACATTTTTTCATAAAAAAATACATTTTTACAAAAAATAGTATTTATGACACTACAAATTTTCCAAGTTTAAGCCTACTTACTTTAACTAAAATTCTCCTAATGTTCTTACTGAAGAATCCCCGACATCGACGCAAAAAACATGATGTGACTTTTATATGCTATGCTTCATGAAGTTGACACCACCTCTTGAAGATTTTAATCCTCGACAACGGTGCCAAAAACTTGATCCCCTAAAACATAGATGTGTAAAATTTATAACGATGACTTTGATTCACAGCGGTGCCAAAATCTTGATGTAGAATTTTATAAATAAAATCATTAAGCACTTAATGTTGGGATTTTTTGTAAGTATATGTATCGTTATCAAGTAATATAAGACCTTCTATTTAAGTCCCAAATATCGATCCCAAAAGGAAGTTTTAAATTTGAAATGGTAAATTAACTAGGAAATACACAGAAATAAAACAAAATTATTTTCACTAATTTTGAATGTTAGAGATACTATCAGAATTAAATTATTAACTACTAGTAAAGTTTAACTGCAAAGTTTAAGACAGTAACTACTAAACTATGTTTATGTGATGAAGTTTTCTAATATGAAAAAATATTTTTCACACTACAATGAGTTTTTAGTAAAATACTATGAGATAAATGGTTTAAATATGTATTGTGCCAAATAGGAGCAATTTTAATTTTCTACCCTGATTTAGTGTTATAGAAAATCATTGGCTAATCTCATGTTTTGTCCCTAAATCCATGGCTAGGCTAGGAGGATACTAGCTCTCACTCCAGAGCTCCCACTTCCCTTCCCCTGAAGACAAACTCTTGCTTTAGTTCTTAAGCACTGAGACTGAATTGGAGATTTTAGTCTGTCACCCTAAAAATTTCCAATTCTACACCCAACATTGTACATTTCTTTTTTTACTTGCACTTAATTCGATGAACGAAATACTCCTTCATGGAATTAAATGTGATAATAATTCTGTTGTAGAACTCATATTTCATTTTTTGGATCATATGTTTGACAAAATATTTTAACAATTGAATTGGCCAAATCAAAAAGTAAATTAAGAACGGAGTTGAGAAACCATCCCAATTTATTTTATATTTTAACATTGTCACATCCAAATTGTTTCTTCATTTCACCATATCTAAGAGTAGGGAGAAAGATAAAGGAAACTACTCAAACTTCATGAGAAAGATACAACAAAACACAAATTTCATATATAAAATAAAGTTCATACAATAATAATATACAAACAAAACTTATTTAAAACACTTTCTCAAAGTAAATTCCTTGTAGCCTCTCTTAGCAAATGTAGGAAGAAGAAATCTCTCACTTCCCTCCCTCTCCAACCCTCTTAGAGAAGAATTCACACTTAAACCCACCACAAAAACTCAAAAATATATAGAAAATAAATAACTAATGGGCTCTTAAGTGGCTAACGGGAATGTGAAATAGCGTGGAAGAGAGTGAAAAGCGGTTGAAGGGTGTGAAGGGGCACGAAATGGGTCTTTTCTGATCAATTTTGGCTCTAAATAGAGCCAAATTTCGATTTTCCAATATGTGCATCCAAAAACACTTTAAAAAGCGTAAAAATTTATCAAATTTTATAAAGATAGGGCCTGCATCGACACTGGAGCAGTCAGCGCTCATTCTGGCGTCATCGGCACTACTAACCATTTAATTAATCCTCGCTCTCCGTCAAACGACATCGTTGACGCCGAATCTGGCACTATTGGTGTTGAACATTTCTTCTAAAGTGCTATTTTGACTCAAAATTCCATCCTTTTTGCTTCAAGTCCAAAAAATCAATAACCTACAAGAAAACAAAAAAAAATACCTTCTTTTAAAGCGCAATATCACTAGAATTGAGTATAGGATATAGGTCTAAGAATGCATATATTTTTGGTGCATCATTAGCCAATCATGTTGGGTATTTTTCTTCTCGAATAAACTCAGCGTCAATTAGACTCTTAACTTCGACAATAACTTGTTTAATTTCAACACACATCCATCATGGAGCTTATTTATCTTAAATTACAATTTTGTGTAAGCCATGTTTATGGACTGCGACATCTAGAGTGAGTCCAAGAATTTCATCGTAGCTCAAAGCAAGGCAATCTTTTTTTCTTCAAAAGGTGAACTAATTCTCTTGCTTCAATGTCATTAAAGAACAAACTAATAAAAGTCATTTTTAAATTTTCTTCCATTTCTAAATTTATTTATTTTAGTTCATCCACTATTAATTTAATGTCTTCATCAAACTCTGGCGGTGCATCTTCCATTACAATATCATACGTTTTCTTAGAATCCGATCCATCGGTGACAACCAGGAAGTACTCTGTGTCATCTAGAGGTTCTAGAGTACCAAACTCAATGTCTTCTTTGAAGTTATGGTTTCATTGTTGTTATTCCATAATTGTTCAAAATGATAAGATTAATCTAACGTCCATTGCTTAGATACCAAACCATTTTGAATAAGTTTTGGAACACATAGGGAATAAAGTTCAAAAGAGATTTTCATTGATTTCGTAAAATTTTCTTCTTCAAGTTTTACATTTGTCTTGAAACTAGAAGAAGTAGAACCAAGTAAAAATTTTATAAGTTTTTTGTCCTAATCATATACTTCTTTGACCACTAAATTCCTAGTTTTTTTTAGAGAAATCGTGGGCAGGGTCATAGCATGTATATAGTGATTAATTCGTTTGTACATGGATTAAATATGTTTTTCTTTATCTTTATTTTCAAGAGATATCTTGAACGTTGGTTCTTTTGAAATTATCAACGTTGTCTTTTCTTTCTCTTTTTCTTCTTCAAAGTCTAGAAAAATGTTGAACTTTGATGATTTCTTCTTATCAGTTGTTGGATTTCCCCTCTCTCATCCTTGTTCCCGACCTCGACCTTTGATATGAGTTGGATGAGAGTTTTTATCCTTCATGGGTGTTGATGAAAAATCTCTATCAACTTGGTCTCCTTTGTTGTGGTCTTTTTCACTCATCTTCTTCTTTTTGACATTTTATTTTGTATGTGGTGTCATTACTACATATCTAAAGAATATCATTTTCTTTATTGGAGTGCACATTGCAGCATCTTCATGTACACTGATTTCATGAACTGAGAATGGTTGTAGTTCTTCTCTAATATAGCATTCCTATCCTTTTTGTAAATAGTTTATGCATTCATGTTGTGAAGAGGGAACCATCTTATGCTCATGAAGCCCATCTTATGCTCACGAAGTCATGGTCAACCAAGTAAGGCATTAAAAGAAGTTTTAGAGTTGATGATATGGAATTTTGCTGTTGTCACCAAAGTTTCCATTTGAAAATATTTTCCACCTTAAAAAATGGTTAAATTTAGGAAAATCTCACTTCATTTTGGAACATGAAGGTGAATCAATTTATAAATTTGGAAATGAATCAAGAAACATCATAGAAAGGATCCCCATCTTGCACTACATGATTGATTGATAATTAAGACTTTTTGCAACAGGTTAGTAGTATCTCTTAGGACCATCATTAATAATGTTGCTGGTGGCTTGCTAATGTCAAAGCCATTTGATACGGACTATTCTATGACTGAAGAGATGCCTACAAACATCATTGAATGGCCTTCTAAAATGGTGAACCATAAAAAAGGTAACAGGTTTACCTTTCATAGATGTGCTTTCAATTCTGACTTCTAAGGTTGGTACTATATCTAGAAAACTAGATCATTTTGGGATAAACCAACCTCAAGGATAACAAGTAACTGAGAAAAAAATATTATGACAATTTTTTGACACTAACACTTCATCTCTTGAGACCCTAAACAAGATAAATAATAAGATGAACAACCTGTAATTGAATTATTATAATCCTAATTGGAAGAATCATGCTACCTTTAGTTAGAATACTAATCAAGATGCAAAAAATCAACAATGGGGGAGTAATCAATCTAACCCTTTCAGGAATTAGAATTATCGGGGTGGTTCTAACTTAAGACCTACTTGTCCTTTCGGTTTTATTACAAACCAGCATTCAAGTAGATGAAGTTGTCATGGGTGGAACTTGTATTGTAAATGAGGATTCAGTTAAATATCTAAGGAGTGGGAATTAGGAATATAGAGAACCAATTCAGATAGATTATGAACTCACTTAGTAGGCACCTATAAGGAACTCTTCCTAGTAACACTGAGATTAAACCTAAATAAGAGAATAGTGAGCACGTGAAGGAAGTTAAGTTGAGGAGTGAGTGAGAGTTAGAGGAAGTTGTTCAAAATGATTCTCAGGTGGAGAAAGAGAATGTGGAACCTGAAAGTCCTATGAAAGACCATTCCAAAGTTTTAGAAAAACTAGGCTCATCTCATAGGAATAAATTACAAAGACCGCCACCACCATTATCTCAGAGACTCCAAAAATAAAAGCTAGATCAACAATTTTCTCAATTCTTGGAAGTATTCAAGAAGCAAACGATCAACATTCTTTTTGCTAAGGCCTTAAAGCAGATGCTCAACTATGTGAGGTTCATGAAAGAGATCCTTAAGAAGAAGAGGAAGTTTGGATATTATTAAATGGTAGTAATCTTTGAGGACTGTAATGATATCATTCAGAAGAAGCTTCCTTTGAAACTTAATGATCTATTGGATACAAGTTCTTTGAGAAGGGTATATGTGATTTGGGTACCAGTATTAACCTTATGCCATTGTCTAATTTCAAAAGGTTAGGATTAGAAGAGGGATCTCCTACCATGGTAACCCTTACCTAAATAAGATTATAAAGGAAGTTTTTGTCTAAGTGAATAAATTTATCTTCAATATTGTTTTCACTGTAGTAGATAAGGAGAAAGATAAAAGATCCCTATTACTCTAGGTTGACCTTTTCTAGCCACTGGCTAAGAGATGATTGATGTGTAGAAAGTAGAATTGATAGTGAGAGTAAATGATCAAGAGGTAACTTTTATTGTGTTAAAGTTTATGAAGCTTCTTTTAGATTAAAATGATGATGGGTGTTATATGATGGACATAATTGATTATTTGTTTAGTAGCCACTTTAAGAGAGTTGTGAAGTTAAATCAGGGAGAAAAATTTGAGTGAGAATGATTATACAGACGTTAAGGAAGAATCTGATCTAGTGGTTGAAGATAACCTAAGAATTGTTATGGAGATGTTTGAGATACTTAATACTATAAAAATTTTAAACATCTTATTCCTTCTACTAAGGAACCCCTTGAACTTGAGATGAAGGTTCTTCTTAATTATTTAAAGTATGCTTACTTTGGGAAGTCATCTACATTGTTAGTAATCATATACTCAGAACTGAGTAGCTCACAAAATAAAAAATTGATCAGTGATCTAAGGGGATTTAAGAAAGCTTTTGGATGGGCCCTAGTAGACATAAAGGGGATAAGTTCTTGGATATGTCTGCATAGGAGCTTCATGGAGGAAATCATAAACCTCAGCCAGACCCTCAATGGTGATTGAACCTTACTATGAAAGAAGTTATTAAAAAGGAGATTTTGAAGTGGCTTGATGAAGGTATTATCTATATGATTTTAGATAGTGTCTAGGATAGCCTTATCCATTTTGTTCCTAAGAAAGGGGGAGTAATTATGCTAGTGAGCAAACAAAAATGATTTGATCCATATTAGACATGCACTAGGTGGTGAATATGTATCGATTAAAGGAAATTAAACTTAGCCACTAGGAAGGAACATTTTCCTTACCCTTCTTTGGTCAAATTTTGGATAGGTTAGTTGGCCACCCATATTTCTTCTTTCGGGATGAGTATTCAGGGTACCATATGATTCCTATTGATAATGAGGATCAAGAGAAGGCCACATTCACGAGTTCTTATGGGACTTTTACTATTATAAAAATGCCCTTTGAGTTATGTAATGCACCCACATTGTTTTAGTGATGCATGATGTTGATCTTTTTTAAACTGATTGAGAAGGGTATAGTAGTATTCATGTATGATTTCTCAATGTTTGGCCCTTCATTTTATTCTTATTTGGATCATCTGACCATGGTACTAAGAGGTTGTAAAGAAGCAAATCTTATTCTCAATTGGGAGAAGTGTCAATTCATGGTTTCAGAAGGAATTATTTTAGGACACCAAATTTCCGAGAGAGGTATGGAGGTAGATCCAAGATAAATTCATGTTATTGAGAAACTTATCCCTTCCACTTCAGTGAGGGGAGAGAAGTTTCTTGGAACATGTTGGATTTTATCTATGATCCATAAAGAATTTCTCCAAAATTGCTAAACATTTATGCCATCTGTTGGAAAGGGATGTTCTATTAAATTCTTGCTAGGATTGCATAGCATCCTTCAAGTCTTTAATGGTGAAGCTTGTCATTATTTCTATCATTTTTTTACCTAGTTAGGAAAGCCCATTCAGATGAAAGTTTGATGTTAGTGATAATGCTATAAAGGCAATTTTAGGATAAAGGCTCGACAAAATATTTCTTGTTATATATTATACTTGCAAGACACTTATAAAGCTTAGATTAACAATACCACTACTATAAAAAATTATAGCTCTAGTACATATGTTCAAAAAACTTAAACCATATTTTATTGGTACTAAGTGTTTTTCATACAAATCATTTTGATATTCGATATCTAATGTTGGAAAAGAACACCAAAAGGAGATTGCTTGGATTGATTAGTTGTTGCAAGGGTTTATATCAAAGTTATAAATATGAAAGGTACTATGAATCAAGTAGTGGATCATTTATTGAGACTTGATCAGGGAAATTCATGTGTATTTGATGAGGATATCAACAAAAAATTTACTGATGATAAACAATTTGTTGTTACTGATTGGAACATTATGCGGTATGCTGGCATAGTTAATTACATAGTGAGTGATATTTTACCCTATGATCTAACATACCATCAATGGATGAAATTTTTTCTTGATGCTAGATACTAATTTAGGATGACACATACCTATATCGAAAGTGCAAAGACGTGTGATTAGGAAGTGTTTACCCATAGAAAAGACCTAAGATGTTATTAGGAAATGTTATGATTTTGTGATTGAGGGACACTTTGGTGATCTTAAAATTAATGCTAAGAAATTAAAATCTAGATTTTATTGCCCTACCTTTTTTAGGGATGTAAATGAATATATTAAGACTTGTGCAAAATGCTAGAGAGTAGATAATATTTTCAAGGGAGATGAAATTTCCCATAATTTTTTTTGGAGATAGAGATTTTTTAGGTTTAGGGTTTATACTTCATGGGACCTTTCAAACCTTTTTTCAGAAAATCTATAAATTTTGATAGCAGTGGACTATGTCTCAATGTGGATAGAAGCAGTGGCCTTCCCAAATTGTGAAGCTAAGAATATATCCAAAATTTTAAAGAACAATATATTTTATAGACATGTTATGCTTAGAGTTATCATTAGTGATGAGGGGAGTCAATGTGGATAGAAGCAGTGGCCTTCCCAAATTGTGAAGCTAAAAAGTATCCAAATTTTTAAAGAAGAATATATTTTATAGACATGTTATGACTAGAGTTATCATTAGTGATGAGGGAATCCATTTTAGGAATAGAAGAACTAATAGATTAGTGGGGAATTATGAAATAAAGCATAAGATATCCACAACATATCATCTCTAGGCTAATAAATTAGCCAAATTTATTAATAAGGACATCAAAAGTATTTTGGAGACTACTGTTAATTCTAGCAAAAAGGATTGGGCTTTGAGATAAGAAGATGCTTTATGGTCCTATAGGACTTCTTGTAAAGCACCTATATTGATGTATCCAAGTAGGCTCATATTTGGCAAAGCTTGTCACTTGCCAGTAGAATTGGAGCACAAAGTATACTAGGCTGTTATAGAGTTCAATTATAATTTTAATGAGGCTGGTGAGAAACAATTGTTATAGTTTAATGAACTTGATGAGATTAGACAAGAATCTTAGGAAAGTGCCAAAATATATAAAGTGAAAATGAAAAAATGTGTTAACCTCACTTTTGATTGTGGTTCTGTTTTTCCTCTTTAATAGCCTAAGGTCTAGCCATAGGACTTTCTTATTAACTATTCTTAGAAAACTAGACATGGGACCCTCACGATTAGAAATTCCAAACTCTTCTCTACTCATCTTGAAATTCCACATATTGGTCCTAACCTCTAGCACTTAGTAGGTGGGTTCTTTACGGAGGAAACTTAAGATGAGTCACCCTTAGGACTGTTGGACTTTAGGGTTGACCCTAGGTGTTGGTACAGGCCTAAGGCACCTATTTGCACTCACAATCACTTATTACCCTAAACTAGAACTTCTAGGCTTTGGTCCCTGATACTTTTGGGAAACTCCTGTAGGTGGTCCCTAAACCCATTAGCTCTAGGCTAGGGTTTGGCTAAGACTACTACATAGAGGACCCAAAATGGGGTTTCTATTAGTCCATGGCTTATTAATGGTGGTTGGTACTCCAACTCTACTAAGATGCCCAACCTACCCTATTGACCCCAAATTACCAAAAATCTCCAAATTTGGCCAAAATCTCATAATCCAGCCAAAATACACAAACTTGTTCCTTGAAAACACCCAAATTACCCAAAATCTCCAAATTACCCAAATTACCAAAATACCCCTCTTTGGCCCAAAATTCCAAAAAAAACCCAAAAATTCCCAAAACCTCCCAATTATTCCCAATTTAATTTTCCTCAACTATCACATGACTCAATTTGGCCAATTTGACCATCTTTGATCAAAACCCCAAAATTGCCCTTTAAAGGCCCAAATTTCCCCAAATTCAACTCAAATGTCCATCAATTTGATCTCAATATACCCCAATTTCAATATTAAACTCAAATTTACTCTTGATATGGTCAAATTAGACCAAATCCAAGCTTAATTGGCCCATGATTTGAGCCAAATTTTGGTATAGGTTAAACCCCCATATTTGGTCGCATGACCTAATCCCACCAAATTGAACCCATAGCCTTGTCAATTGACCCCAATTAATGTTGAAAAATCTTTATAACATTCCTAAACATCAAAATCAACGATTAATTGGCCTTGTTGAAGCCTCAAATCCATTTGATTTTGGCCTAAATCTAAAATCCCCAAATTTAGCCCCAAATTGGCTAAGTCCCCAAATTTCACCCAATTGGTTGCCTTAACCCCCAAATTGGCATCCAATTCATGTTGAAAAATCTTCACGGGGTCCCTATTGACCATTTAAAATAATCAATTTGGAATTATCTCAAGGCTAGCCCAAACTAGACCCAAGCTTAGCCCAACATAACCAAATAACATAACATTCAAAATTTCTTCAAATTGACCTTTCAATTGAGTTCAAAACCACTTCCATCCTTCACCAAAGTTAGTTCAAAACCACTTCCAGTTCAAAACCACTTCCATCCTTCACCAAAGTTTTTCATTATGATCATATACACCAAATGTAACATTTATGTGGGTCATTTGACATGGCTAACCTAGCCCAAACCTAAAATTTGATCACTTGAACCCACATTGAACCCATGCACTAAATGTGACCCAACCACCCTAAAGCAACCAAATTAACCCCACCCCAGCCATTAGTTGACCCCTAAGACTGAGCCAAAACCCATCTAACCACCTAATCTAAGCCATGTAACAAGGCTACCCCAAATTAAGGGATCTTATTAAAGAAAATATACATGCTTAAGATATCCTTTCCAAATCAAAACACATTTTCATTAAATTGCTCTGATGGATTCCTTTGGCTGTCCTAAGCACCTAGCCACCTCCCACTTGTAGGCCAGCTGGCCTAGTGGCCAAAAAATGGCTAAACAGAGAGCCACCCTTATGGAGCTTCTCCCAAATCAAACCTAGAGGCCAGCTCAGCCAAATTGAATTGTAGAGCTCCTGTGCCCTCCACCTAGTGCCCTCCACCTAAGCACCACACCACATTACACCCTCTAAGTGGTCATGACAACCACTCCTTCGCCATTTTTATAAAAAGCACCTCCCACGGCCATGGTTAAGTGTGCTAAAAATTTCTTAGAGAGACCTCCCCAAATTGACCATGGAGCTTCCCTAAGATCCCCTAAGATCCCCTCAACTACTTTCCCTCACCAATTTCAACAGTCGGAGTTCAATTTTGAGCTCGAAACCTTGTCGGAAACCAGGAAAGAGCCCAATACACTTCCACACTCCACAAAACTTCAATTACTTGTGCCCACACCTTCACAAGAGTGAAAGAAGCCAAAGCCCCATCAAATCCCCCTTCTACAGAGCCTCTACCATAGCTCTAGACCAACACCCAAATCCTCAAATTCCTACTTAGGCCTCACACCATAGTAAGAGGCTTAATCTCTAGCCTCTTTGGACCCTAATGAACATTCCAAGACCCTCTGATTGAAGCTTCACTTCTCAGAGCAAAGGTATAAAACTTCTCCCCCTTACGAGCCTATTTTGATTCTACATTTGATTAAGCTTAATTTAATTGCATGATTACTTTGTGGATATGTTCATCTCACTTAGATGAGTCGATAGGATCAAATCCAAAGTGATTTGGTTAAGTCTAGGCTGAGATCTTAGGGTTTTAGTGTGGACGGTCACGGGATCATTCTATCGAGGACGATGACGGGGAGCCGTATGACCAAGCATGTATCAAATGGATGGCCAAGTTGAAGCCGGACAGTGCTTCTTTAAATAAACAGCGAGACGCGTGGCTGCTGGCGTGGACGGTAGCATCAAATGGGAATGAGCATCGTGGAGTTTCGGAGCTGCCATAGGTTGACAGGGCGCCGCATGGATAAGTATAAAAATAGGGCTTTTTCTATATATTTAAACTCCCTTAACTTCAAAAATACATAACTTTATGTAGAAAAATTATAAAAATAAAATAAAAATACCCTCTATAAAAATAAAAT